>NC_051154.1:113972394-114102394 GCF_013339745.2 Dermacentor silvarum
GCCCTGGGGTGTCGCATCCTGTGTTCCCTGGCTTTAGCGAGTTTGTTTGCGTCAGGTTGTCCCTTGCTTCGTTTTTTTTTTCTTTTATCTTAGCTCCACTTTTTCTTTCAAGAAGGGTGCTGACCGTGACGTCAGCTAGGTGCTTGCTGCCGCTTGTTTTCCTCGTATCGCAATGCGTCGTTTCATGCCATAGAAGCCGACAGCCTGATCGTGGCGCCAAGAGACCGCGAATGATGCGCGGTGAACAGCGAAACGCCGTCTTGGCTGCGGAATGGGCTTTGGCTCGTCCTCGTATTCGCATACTTTCAACCAGTTTTTCGCCCCTGATGGAGTATGATCTGCTGAGGAATAAGAAACAAAATAAAAGTCCAATCCGTATACAAAATATAACGGTTAACTTAACGCGCATGTACAGAACTTGACCGCTGGAAACCACGAAGGCTGCGTTTCTACATCCTTTTAAATCTTGCAGTGTTGTCGCCGTCGCCGTTCTTCGTATTTTCGACATTTTGAGCGCTGCTCTCCACTTTCTACACAGGTTCCGTCATATGTCGAAAACAACCTCGCGGAAGTGTTCATCCACGCATGTAGCTGGAGCGAAATTTCACTCGGCGCGCTAAATTGGTGCTTCCTTACCGCATTTCTGGCAAAACTTTTTCCTTGTAACGCCGCCAGGCCGTGTTTTTCGGACCGCACTCACTGACTGGTTGTCGTATTTCCTCTGACAGCTGCCAACCGTCGTTCTTGTAGCAACGCGGCGCGACATTCATCGCGCTTGTGGCGTCCAACTTCACACTGTTGCGTTAGGCGCATTGTCTTTCATCTCGGTCGCGTAGGCCGATTCGTCGTTCGTGAGTCACTATGACGCCGTCGCTTGAGCTTGACTCACTGATCGGTTAGCGATTGCGCGTTTCTGCTAGTTGTCGCCCGCGCATTCGCAAAGAGCGCGCCGCCGCCGCCTTATCTTCTGTCCGAAGGCGGGAAACACGTTGCAAATACGAACGAGAGCGGTGCGAAGTTGCGGGCGTATGACGTCTTTGGCGCAGGAGCCGCCCATTGGGCGACGCGGTTCAGTCTTGTCCGGTTCCCGGGGGATCCCCGTTTTGGGACGGAGCAGCGATGCGGGCATGTTCTTTCCGTTCCAGGGCCGCTCTCCTTCCCCCCTCTCTCTCCGCTCCTCGCCCTCCTCGTCGTGACGTTGTTTAGCGCGTACGCCGAGGCACGTATCGCGTGTGTTTTGACGGCACGCCGCCAATTGCTTCGAGCTCGATTCAGAAGTGAGGTGTGCGCGTGTACCGCTGCGACCGTGGTTGGGCGTGCGCCGGAGAGCGTGGAAGAACGGCCGTGAAGCATTCCCGAGTGCTAAGATATCCCCTCGTCGTACGCGATCGCTCCGGCAGAGTGCATGCTTTGTGCGGAGACCGTCCGCCAGTGAAGTTTGTCGCAAGCCGTCGTCGAGAGCGCCTAGAGGAATACCCTGTGCCACAATTCGCCCTCGGCCGTGACGGTGAGTCTGAGGCATGGTGGCTCGATCTATATTGATGCTTGTCAACCTGGTGTCTTCCCTGGTGGGCTGATGTGCTCAGTTATTGATCCGTGCTAACGACGTCAGAGCAGCAGCTAGCTGGGCAAAACGCAATTAGCAGTAAGTCGGGACCGTGAAACTAAACTACAATGCCAGAGACATTCGCTAGATGCTTGTCTTTTTGCTGTTCAGTTTTACGCTTTTCGGTTGTCGCTGTCAACAGCGCTTCAGAGCTGCTTGCCTACGCAGTCGGTGTTTCACCTGCCGTTGTTAATCTTGTACTTCGCAAGTGCCTGTCTGCGTGCGCAGCTGCGTAGTTAACGACGCAGAAATGTTGAGCGAGAAGAAAGATCAATTGCTTCTCGCTCAACATTTCTGCGTCGTTGTTAACCACATTTTGCGCATTGCCCACATTTGCCACAGATTGCACGTGTCAATATTTCATTGATATTACAGCCTTTAGGATGTGCACTTCAAGAAAACAACGTCGAAGTTTCATCAAGCCGTTAACATGGGTGTTGCGCATTTCGTCAGCTGAGTTTCCTCAATTCATCTTGAGGCCAGTGGTCTCTCGACCACCCATGGGGTATGCAAGGGTAGTTTTAGGATATGCCGGTCACACTTGAAAAAAAAAAAAAAGTGGTAGCTGCTTCGCTTTTCATCGCCTTTACAAGCCGTTCGCGTAGTGCGATGCACTACGCATCATGTAAATATAATGCAGCCAGCCATTGGATACAGGGTGTGCGCTGATTGCTTTGCAATTTCGTAATTGCGTTTCTTTTTTTTTTTTTGCTAATAGCCGTGCAATAAAAATGGTTTGCATTAACGTCATCGGGGCCGCCATCTTTGGGTACTTTGGTACGTCGAGATGCTGCACAATCAAGAAACATAACACGACAGGCGCGTCTTGCGCCGAGCGACAAATCTATATATGACAGTGATAACCCGGTGAAAAAAGGTCAGTGTTAAAGCAACGTACGCGTGAATTGATGCACTGACTTCATCGAGACCGCCATGTTTGTGTACTGTGCGGTGAGGAACTGCGTTCGCGATGTTACGTGATAACTACGTATACGTGCGTCATCATGTAGATCAATCGTTTGATGCCTCACAGCAACGCAACGGTTTGCAGAGACGTCGTATAGTATTGATCATCATGTTTAACTGTCCTAACGTGCTCCCAACGCTCGGCACACGGGCGGCGTTGTGCGTCGCCCTCATCGGAATCCGCCTGACGCAGCTGGGAATTGAACCTGCGACTTAGCACGCCATATATCCGCTGAACCGGCGGGGGCTTGTCTAGCACCGCGGGTTCAGTGAATGTAGATCAGTTGGGTCTACTTAGATCGACGCTAACCTGAATTGGCCACTCCTTTTATACATTTCCAGCTCTATCAATATACAGATAATGTAAGTAGTTTGCGCATGTAAACAAGAGGGGCAAGCCTGTTACCTTTAGATGGTGTGGCTGCAAAATACTTGTCTAGCAGGTCATTTGATCACCTTAGTTGCTGACGTTGATGGTTACGTGAATGGATTAACCTACGAGTGGAAATGAAGACTCTTAGGCAGGGACAAATGGTTTGATCATGTGTTGTTATCCGAACGTAAATTGTGATAATGCTTCGCATTCGCCGTCATGTTGAGAACGGTGGGGCCGGTTACCGCAGACAAACTGCGCTATGTCACGGAGAGTAAAAGCACGACCACTCGCATACCTCAGTAGGCAACTGATCGAAATAAGTGTTGAACCGTTATTGATTCCCGATTCATTGCTGTGATATGTCATAAGCAAGTGCATTTTTTTATTTGTATTTTTTTTTTCTTATATCCCTCGGCATAAAATTTTGCTGGTGTTATGTTGGTGCTATAGAAGGCCCGGCTTCTTCAGAGAGACCAATAGGGTTGGAATATGGATCTGGATGATGGAGATGTGTTCCTCTTTCTGATGCCTATAGGGTCTAGCTGGTCGACTAGATCGGCCCAGTATATTCTTTCTTTGATGTCAGTAATGTTTGGCCCCGCGTTCTTTCACTGAATG
Source organism: Dermacentor silvarum (assembly GCF_013339745.2). Classification (NCBI taxonomy): domain Eukaryota; kingdom Metazoa; phylum Arthropoda; class Arachnida; order Ixodida; family Ixodidae; genus Dermacentor; species Dermacentor silvarum. Next base: position 113,975,961 of record NC_051154.1, read on the forward strand.
TGGCCTTCATACACCACACTGTTATTCTCGGCCGACTGTTGCATGGAAGAAAAAATAACAAAATAGCGCGTTCATTATAATTGATGGATGCGCTATGCTGTTCGTTTCTGCTTCTATTTACCCTTGATATTTTCATCGTCATGAAGCTGTGAGATTCATGTCGTGTATGTACACTTCGCAGCACTTGCTGTGAGCACGTTCAGGGCTGTTCATGTTAAGTCAGTGGCCGTATACCTTCTAACCATCCATTTTAAGTTTCAACATTCGCCCATCATCGTCGGATGGGATGCCACTAGCTGTTATCGCCAGGGTTGGACACTCTGCGCGACAGATAAGAAGGGAAAACGAATTGGATTGTTCGTGCTAATAAAACATTTGCACCCTTTGGGGCTTGTCCCCCAACAGTAGTCATCTTGCGTTCCTTTCCTTCATCGCTGCGCCCCCGGTATTTCCAGGTCACGAACAGCAAGCGCATGTCAGTGTGACATAGCGTTACTTACAAGAAAGTAGCAAGCGCAGTGTGTTAAATGAAGGAAAGTACGCAAGATAGATGACAAATATTATTGGGGGATAAGATCGGCCCCATAGGGTGCAAAGTGCTTTGAGTTCCAAGTACGGCTCCCTGTTCACGGCTCCCTGTTCACGGCTCCCAGTTCACGGCTCCCAGTTCACGGCTCCCAGTTCACGGCTCCCAGTTCACGGCTTTCTTGTCTAGTGCCGCGTAGATTCATATCATGTAGAGGCAGCCAGCGCTGGTTTAAAACGGCGCTATGTACTACCGGTGGACTGTGGATGTGTGAGCTAGCGACGGTCAGCCGTTTGGGTCGACTTAATTGACATTTCGAACAGTCAGGATCTTGTCTATTTCAACGCTTGCCATTTTGTGTGTGTCCGTCCGTCCAGATAACGCCGCGTTGGAACGCGCGAACGCCATATCGAGAGCTCGCTCGGCCGTGCCAATTCGTGCTGGGCACGCATCAGTTGCACCTTAGCCATCCTTAGCCCCCAACTAGATACTCGAACCCGCCGGGGTGGCTCAGTCAGCTAAGGCGTTGTGCTGCTGAGCACGAGATCGCGGGATCGAATCCCGGCCGCGGCGGCCGCATTTCGATGGAGGCGAAATGCAAAAACGCCTGTGTGCTTGCGTTGTAGTGCACGTTAAAGAACCCCAGGTGGTCAAAATTAATCCGGAGCCCTCCACTACGGCGTGCCTCATAATCAGAACTGCGGCGTGCCTCATAATCAGAACTGGTTTTGGCACGTAAAACTCCAGAAAGAACTAGATACTCGCGTTTCTATATAAGCTGTGGCACGTGGCGTTGCCCAGCCGCAACATATACGCTGCTCAAGTGTCTGGAAGCCTTGCAGCCGGATGGTGCGCACGACTCGGCAGGCATGGCTGAGTAGGCCAGCCAGGTTAACCAACACATGTGGATGTACTCGAAGGTTGAGCAGTGCCTCATCGCAGTACCTATAGTAACTATGGAAGAATAACAGCGCTGGGTAGACAAGGACACAAAGAAGAGCACGACACTGATGGCGCTGTTCTTCTTTGTGTCCTGTTCTTCTTTGTGTCTGTCTACCCAGCGCTGTTATTTTTCCTAAACATGAATTCCCACCAACTCGCCTAAATTTCTCTTCTACTATAGTAACTATTCGAGCTCTACTTTTTTTTTCGTCATACTGACATTTTGGCGCATAATTTGGATTTTCCAGTATCGATATTTTTTGCAGCGCATGTGTTCGACTGGCGCTCTGCGGGACGGCACTTGTGCGGCCATTCAAATAACTCGCAAGCATTTTTCTGATGAGAAATCGAGGGTGATCGGGAATAATCTCGAACCGGGTGGCGGTTGCGAAAGGCATTTTTTTTTTTTTTTTAGGTTAGCACTTTCACCACACCTTCGCGCGGAGAATTTGTTTCCTTGCTGAGGACGTTTTAAGGACGTTCGCTCTGGAGAAGAGCCAGGCGGGCGTCGAATGAGATGCCGGTCGTCGAGGCAGTGGAAGACGCACTATGTGTGCAAAAGCAGACGCCGGCGTCATCTGCTGCGGCGCGTTGCCACGCACGCAGCTCTCCGCGCGCGTGGGCAAATGAATGGCGAGCACGTACGCTGGCGGCGATACCCGCGCACGCGAGTGAGCAATAGCCTCGCGGCAGTGGGCTAACGGACAGTCACGAGCAGCTCCCAAGTGACGCCTCAGCACTTTTTGCATGGCCCGCCTTAAGTGCCCAGCGGCGGCAAGGAGGGCTGAGAGTGTGGGCACGAGCGAGGCTGCGCTGGGAATCCCCCAAACGGGGTCGACGAGTTTACGCCGCTGCCTACTTTCTTTTTTGTGAGCGTGCACGTTCTTCGTTACCGCAGTAGTCGCAAATGTTTTGAAATGCGCGAGCATTTCTATACCTACCCAACGAGAAAACAAGTCCGTCTGTCACGTAAGGCGAATCGCTATAAAGAAATGAATGTATAAAACAAAATAAATTCGAAAGGAATAACGTTGGCGGCGGTGAATTTCAAACCTACGACCCCACGCTGGAAAGCCGACTGTCTTACCCACTGGACTAAACACCCACGCTTGCAGAAAGTAAATACATCTTAACTATATGAATATGTTGTACCAGCGGTACAAAACAAATGTCAAAGGAGAACAGTTTCTATGAAGGCTGTGTATAAAGATTTGGTGATGGTGGAATAAACTCCCATCTCTAGGACCACATGCAAAGCCGACTTGGAGCGTTGTAGACGTCAGGAAAATTCCGATTTTGCGAAAATTTAATGCTAAATAGGCCACATTCCCGATGCGTTTCGGTGGTCTTGGGATGCGTCTTCCGTAGGGGCGTGCTCTTTTTTTTTTTTTCAGCCCCTGTTTGATTGCAAGGATTAATCCACATAGCGTTGATTAATTCCGATTAATGTCGTTGATTGATTAACGACAGACCGTTGGTCGCGAATGATTTTTGACGTCGCCTGAAGTGCAGTAACGGAAGTGATAATGGGCGACTGTGCAGACATCCAACGTATCGAGTTATATAATTGAAATAATGCATATAAACGAAAAATTGTGCACACATGTTTTGTGCATTGAGTTGACGTGCAGATCTTGCCAGCCGTGCTAAAGGAAATAAAAATGAAACCTTTATGTCGGGGTCCCACTACGACTTCCCGGGAACTTCAATTACGTGTTAAATGAGTGCTGACACGAAAATCGTGCGTATATTGCTTCTTTTGCTTTACTACGTGGCTGTCGATTCCTTCCTCGAGAACGCAACAAATAACTGTATCGCCTTCTAATGCGACCAGTTCAATACGCACGCCAAGTGCATCGTGGCTTCTGATTGGAAGCAGGAGGCAGTCGCGTAGTATCGCAAACCACCCACGCGGGTGCCAATCAGCCCGGTGCAATGGTTGAAAGCCCACACAGTGACGGTGTCGCCGAAAGCTGGCCATGCGCCGCCAAATCCACCATTTCATCCTTCGAGAGGGTTCGCAAAGAAAGCTTCGGTTAAAAAAGAAAATGAAGATGGTCAATCATTCCGCCCCAAATGTCTGACGTGTCGCTCGACTATCACATTTTCTTCTGAAAATCCTGAATATTTGCTACGTCGCTCAGTCATTTCCCAGTATATTACTGCTGAAAAAAAAATTGCTGCGGTCACATGACGTGCTTTCGATGTTTGCTCAAGTACGTGAAACATGATTCTGCGTAAAAATTAATATAAAATTTTGGCATTTAACGCTGCACCGCTTCGCCTGCTGAACCTAATTCGGTTGGCCATCAATATACAGGATTTGTCCGAAAAGTAATGTCAGCGATTATATTGTGAAGCGACTACACTTCGCAGCGTGCTAGGACCGGTTGGGATTGGTGGAGGGGGAAGTTAGCTTACACACGCGTGGTGCTCAGTCGTCTGCGACCGTCTGGAGAGTAAGGACAGGCTTTTCCGTGAAACACGTTTTCATTTCCTGTGCAAGCCGTAATGCAGCGCTCGTTGGAACAACGGATTGCTGTCGAGTTTTGTGTGAAACTCGGTAAGTCGGCAGTGGAAACTTTTCCTGTGATAAAGACAGCTTTTGGTGATAATTGTTCGTCAGAACGTCAAGTCTACCGGTGGCACAAGGCCTTTTTAGAAGGTCGTGAAGAGGTCAGCGATGAAGCCCGCGCTGGACCGCCATCAACGACCATCACCGCCGAAAAGTGTGACGCGTGTAAGAGATCTTTTGTATTCAGACCCTCGTTTGAGTGTCCCTTTAGTGGTATAGACAGTAAAATTCCAAAAAGTACCGTTCACGAGATTTTGACGAATCATTTTCAGATGCGAAAAGCGTGCGCGAAGATCGTGCGCAAGATGCTACTGGACGACCAAAAATCGAGCCGAGTTGAAACGGGTCAGCAACTTTGGGACTTGTGCGAAAGTGACCCCCACGTTTCAGACAATGTCGTCACAGGTGACGAGTCCTTGGGTGTTTATTAAAACACCCCGACCCTGAAACAAAAACGCAAAGTGCCGACTGGTACAGCTCGGTGTCCCCTCGCCCCAAGAAGGCCAGAATGAGCAAGTCAAAGGTCAAGACCATGCTCATTGTGTTCTTTGACATCAGCGGGCTCGTCCACCATGAGTTGTACCACATGGCAGAACAGTCAATGGCGAATTCTACGTGAAAGTGCTCAAGAGACTCAAACGAAGGATTCATCGCGCCCGGCCTGACATCGGGGGTGATTGGAAACTTCACCATGACGACGCGCCAGCCCGCACCGCCTTCGTCGTGACCCGCTTCCTGGCCGATTAAAAGGTGCCAAAGGTTCTCCAGCCGCCCTACAGTCCTTACGTGGCTCGCCTAGGCTTCTTCTTTCCGCGCTTGAAAATTCCCATGGGAGGACATCATTTCGGGACAGTTGGCAAAGTCGAAGAGGCTTGCACCAAGGCTCTAAATGACATTCCTAAGGAGGCCTACCGTGACGCCTTCGATGCCTAGAAATGTCGCCAGAAGCGATGTAACGACGCAGGAGGAGCCTATTTTGAAACATTTTAATGTGTTTTACCGATCTGATCAATAATTTATTTTTAATGGATTCACTGATATTACTTTTCAGACATACCCCGTATAGTGGTGCTTATTTGCAATTTTGGTCTTTCCCGTCCCCCAGAGTAGGGTAGCCAACCAGACGCATTTCTGGTTAACATCCCTGCCTTCTCTTTCTCTCCTCCTCCTCCTCCTATTTGCAATTTTGGTAAGAAAAATTGCTTTAGAAGCCCCAAATTGTGCCAAAATTTTCCAAATTGATAATTTTTACTGGGAAAATACTATTGATTTGTTCATCGTATTTATTTTACTTGAATGGCCTAAAAGTGCACATTATAGGAAAAATTCTCTTGAGCTTATGCATAGTACAGATTTTCTTGAAAAAAATATAACGATTCCAAAATGTCAGTTCGTTCCGCTTTCAGCCCTAATTATCGCAATGAGGTGCTCCATGTAAAATAGGAGATTAAGTGCATTAGATAGGCCTGCTTGTCAGCCTTCCGTTTCAATCATTATTTCATTTTGTTTTAAGGCAGATATTAATTTTCGAAATTAGGCTCCTAAACCACAATCGGCATAGTCCCGTACCACCACGTCACCGCACGGCGCAATGGTTGTGCATCAGGCGGTCGGCGCGCGCAGTGTGCGGGGACTACCTTGGTAATATCGTATAATGACCTCAAATTTGTAAACTTTATGAAAAATTCTGTAGAGTTGGTAGTGGGTATATGTTACTGGCTCTTTTTCTATATTTCTCTGTACTTTATGGATGTCTTGGTGCGTCTTTGTTCGCCGTCTTCTTTGCATCCTGGGTTCCTCCGTCCATGGCGCAAAAGTTTTCTAAACAGACACCGTCTACTCGCTGCATTCGTCGTGTTATGCTTGGTTGGCAGTGCATGCGCTGGCCATAGAACGTTATCCTTGCTTTGTCCGTGCCGTGTGTTGGAAAACAGGAAAATAATGCTATAATTCGCCCCCAGACATTGCAGGCACTGTGCCGAAAAAAAAAAATCAAAGTGCTTTGAACACCGTCGCGGCTCATAGGTATTTGTCGTGCTTGATGTTCACTCCATTGCACGTGACCTTCCAAACTGGATCATTTTTGCAGGAGTCACTCTTTCGTCCGTATACAATATAAATAGGTTCAAGCACCGCTGCACACCTCGTCATTGACACGGGTTTCCCGTGATCCTGTTATATTGGCCATTACAGCAAGGGCCGTACTACCACCTATGATGGGGCCACGGGGACATCACATGCGTGCAGCCTCCACAGTGACTTTGCGATAGGATGAAGCATGTGCGTATAGGACGAAGCGTATGTAATGTAGGCAGATATGGCGAAGAAGTGTTTTGATTAAATGTTAAGTGCTCGAGAAGGTCCGTGTGGGTAGGTGCGACATCGTATACTTACTGATGTTTTGCTCACAGTATATGTGTGGACTCGCTGCCATAGTTTTTTTCGCTTGACAGCCATTACATATTCAACTCACGCGCCTGGCTTTCCTATTGTCTACAGTATGAATGCTTCCTGTGTATGTTGTCTACCTCAGCTCTGTAACGTGGATGTTGTTTTTCATGAATGTACCGCGAAATGCAGTTTGTCTTCGATAAATGAAACACAGACTTGAAGTATATAGTATTTCACGCCCACTGAGAAACATACTGCACACAAGAAGTAACATTGTCGAGTTTTGCGCATGTCACAGCAGCTTACGGTAACTTCGTGCCTTTCCTGCTGCTAGCCGGGAGCTCGTCAGTTACTTCATTCACGTTCTCAGCCTCGTGTTTTTTTTTTTTTTTCTGACGTTTTGTTTACTAATACAGATGTTCAAAAGCGAACGTCACACTCACTCCACGAAAAGGCTGCTCACGTTAGTTCAAGACTCTATCATGGTTCCAACATTCAAACGAACGAGCTTTGTTAGTACGCCCCCTTGCGTCTGCGTGCATACCGTTGCTTTGCGAGCTTCCAAGGACAGACGTCTCCTTGCGGCTACACGAGGCATCTGTCTGTTGCCGAGGATGTTGTTCCTTCACTAAGCAGTTTTGTGGCTCGCCGGAGGTTGTGACGACACCGCTGAGCATGTGCGGCCGGGTTGCCGAAACCACGCAAGTCAGCGCGGCGTCCCTCGACTTGTGTGCGAGACGTGTCTCGGTGCGGGCCGGTGTTGCACGCAAGCGTGGGTTGCATTCGTCTTGACTGTTCCGTGCTGCATGCGCCTTCCGTGTGAAGTGCCTTTGTGCCCCTCTCATTCGTCCGATTGATCCTCACTTTCGGCACCGAAAACAAGGGCTGGGAAGGCTCGCGTTTTGCGGCGTGCCCCCATGTGCCACAACAGAGCGAACGTCGCTGCTTGCTGGTATAGCGCGCTAGTCCGATGGGGTGTGCTGCACGCGCGCGCCATTTCATTTGGCCCGCCACATCTCTTGTCTGCCAAAGCGCGCTTGCATGTGTGCTCGGGTGAATTGTTGGCTTGCTAACGATTCTATTGTTTCTAGACGCACCGTTGCCCGTTGCAACCGCCGCGTACGATGATTCATTCTTTTCTCAAACCGCGCCGCGGTGTCGTGGCAATTCTTTTTCTTGTGCCTTAGTACCCTTTGTTTCGTGCCGCCACAGCGCTTTCCGTTGGCTTGCGGACTTCATTGCGGGGATCGATAGTTCCTGATGCAACGAGAACAATTTGTTTTTCTTCGTTTAGAGCATTTATTCTTTCATATACTTGCACACTTAGAGGTGCTGGGCGGTGCTAGTCCTATACGGCAGAAAGGGAAGAACTCCATTTGGCGGTCTTGTAACATCTTCGTGCATTCGATTTTGGACTTGTTTGTAAATGGTTGACTTTATTTTTTCCTACTCTGTGAAATGTTTGATCAGCCAGAATATGCTCTTATAAGGTCTTTGTGCTTTGTGGCGCTAAGTCACTTTTCTTGTTCCGCCTTCGCCCAAATGCAGCGTATATCGGACTATTCAGAGGTCTCACTGCACATTTACATCGTATATATGACGGTGAGATGTTGAGAACACCTGCTAGCAAGCGCCAGTGCAAAGGCAGCACCGTTTACTAATCTGCAGTGTTGCACCCCCCCCCCCCCCCCCGGGGGGGGGGGGGTTAGCCCAGTGGCGTTTCGCTGCTGACCTCGAGGTCGCGGGTTCGAGCCCGGCCGCGGCGGCCGTGTTTCGATGGAGACGTGGAGTGCCAAAACGCTCCTGTACCGTGCATGGGGTACATGCTAAAGAACCCCAGGTGGTAAAAATAATGGCAAGTCGTTGAGCTTTAACATGAAAATCTGCTCCAGAGATCGAATTGGCTGAACTGTCAAAACTCGACAAGTAAATAATTGACATCCGAAATTATAACACTGGAAATATTAGGAAGCGGTAAAGAAGGGGAAAAGCATGAAATCAGCGCGAAGGAGGTTGGCATTGGCAAGAGAATCATGCATGCTGTCAGAGATAAGCAGTGCTTAAATTAAGTAAGGGGAGGTGACTTTCGTACCAGTAGTGCCTTGTGCGGGGTGATTCTAACTTTCGATTAATGATTTCATCGCGATTAATCGGTTGATGTGGCATGAGCAAAAACATGAAAGCATGTATTGCCGTACTGCTGCATGCATTTCCCGAGGCACTGCACATGAGTCACCACCCTTGTTTGACTTAGACTATCGGCACACCTTACTGTTTCATGAGCCACCTGAGCATGAATTAAGCTACCTGCTCGTGAATCAGTGAATGTTCACCTTGGTTTCTTTAGGTTACCAGTTAATTTTCGTTGTTGCGACAGCGAGTTCCCGCGGTCATCGAACAAGATGCGTTCATTTTTGCCTGTGTGCGCGTCACCATGCTTTGTAATTTATTTAGTAAGCGAATCTTTTACTTGAATTTATACGGCCGATAAAGCTACTAGCCTTACTTCTTATAGCTGTTAGTAATCTGCCATCGCAATCAATGCTTAGGCTTCTGGGCGAATTTACCATATTGTACCTACGTGCTTTTTGTCTTCTTTGCCTCCTACTGTCGCAGTTCTTTGATCCTGTGCTTCACTTTATAAATTGATAGCCGTGGCCGGTAGCACAATTGGTAGCGCAACGATCGCGTAATGCGGGGGTTTTAGGTTCGGATCCCACCGTCGGCACGTTCTCTTTTCGTTCATTCATTTCCTTGTCTTCAATTTCAACCACAACAGCTGATTTCATCTATGCTTTCCTTGGCTTCATTGTCTGTTGGCTTTTCATGGTCATGATTCGTATGTGTGCGTGCGTGCGTGCATACCCTTCTTGTGTGTGTGTGTGTGTGTGTGTGTGTGCGTGCGTGCATACAAGACAAAGGGTGTGGCGCCAGACCCGAGGGTATAACATTCAAAAAAGGAAAAAATACGAACATTAGTCGATAGATATGCCATAACGTTCGTATTTGTCCCGTTTTGGAATGTTTGTTTTATATATATATATATATATATATATATATATATATTAGTGTGTGTGTGTGTGTGTGTGTGTGTAATAAAGACAGGGTGGAGCTTGGGCATGGGTTCTCGCTCGGCGAGCGCGATCGAGGAAGCGGAGGAAGACGCAGCAGTATAGAACAGCCAGCCCGGTGAACGGGTGTGGTCTCTGTTTCTCCTTTACAATGGTGCAGTCTGTTGCTCAATACGTGCTGCATAAGTGTTTTTCCGAGCGTGAAAGAAACCCGTGAATACACGCAAAGTGCCTCGAGTGGCCAGTCGCGTGGCAATTTTTAGTGTATTCGCGTGCTTCGTTCACGCTCGGAAAAACACTATTTTGTAGCACGTATTGAGCAACAGAAAGCTGTATATATCGGGAGTTTTTCATGTTGCTCTACAGTTTACTCATTGACACTTTTCATCGAATAATATTTGAGAAGTTGATTAAGACTGATTATGTAGTTAGGCGGAATTCAAAACATAATCTCAGTATCTCCAAGCGACGGCAAACATTACATTGGTTCTCTCCAGCTACGTGGCATTTGCATATTTTTAAATCTTTGTGCATGAGAGTTGGGACACCCTGTATATATATATATATATATATATATATATATATATATATATATATATATATGAGCGTGTGTGTGTGCGCGTGCTATACTGGTCGCCGCCCTATGAGGGCCCCTCCTCGGCTAAAGGGACACAAAGCAAGGCAATGTCATCAGCGATTTTAATGATACAGTATATGGGTAGTTGAGGAATTCTATACTGGGCCGGTATTTTGTAGCGATGCCTTTCCGGTAATAATGCCTTTTCGCGCTTATCACGTTTTGTCAGAGGTCAGAGCGATGGTCCGCTCTCGTTATCAACGGGATCAGCCGGCCGTGAGCGGTGGATGATAACGGCTAGTATAGAATAAGTCATAAGTCATCGCTACAAAATCGCGGCCCTGAACTGTACAGTAGCCTTAAAATAGCCAAGAGACAACGATTAGACACAGTGACAAAAGAGGAAGTTCCTTTTCTAGCTATAGAGATGAGGTTATAGAAGGGCTTTGCGAGATATGTCCAGGGAAAAAGCGACAGAAGAATTGAGAAATATGCGAAGGTGTAAGCTATCTCCCTACGTGGATTTTATAGATTGCGAGAAGGCGTTCAATTCTGTAGCGATACCAGCAGTCATCGATGCATTGCGGAGTCGAGTAAAGGGAGCATGCGTCAATGTATTAGGGAAAATATCTACGAAGATTCTATAGCTACCGCGTCGGGTTGGAGGATAACCGGGAAAATCTCGGCAACTTGCTTGTTGCAGACGACATTGCCCTGTTCAGCAACGTTGGAAATGACTTTCGACATATGATTGAAGGCCTTAACCGGCAGTCTAAGGGTAAGGTATTTGATATTAAACAGCCTGGCAAGAGCACAAGAGCACGTATATCTAGGCCACCTAGTCACATGCAGGCGACCTGTATCACGAGAATGAAGTTTACAGACGAATAAATATGGTGTGGATGGGACGCGAAACAAAGTGAAGTAAGACTTGGACAGGAAAGAGCTTCTTCGTTTTATTTCACGTCCAATTACACCGTATACATTAAGTACGAACCAACTAGCCCAGCAACAAGTAGGAATTAATATGGGATGGAGCGCATATTGCAGGCCCTCTTAAGATATATGTGAGGAACTGCATGCCAATATCCTCGGAGGGGTGCTATTCTACCAGCGATAACCAGTTGGTCTGAAACTTGAAGGCAGAGGAGCGCGAGAAGTTAAGGACAGCGCAACGAGCGCTGGAACGAAAACTGGTAGCCGTTAAACTTGGGAGACAGGTTGACGACCGTTTGGATTGTAGAGCAGACGGGTTCAGCCGATCTTGTAGTTGACATTAAGAGGAAGGAATGGAGATGGGCAGGTAATGTAATGCATGGGACAGGTAACCACTGGTCTATTAGTGACAGAATGGGTGCCAAACGAAGGAAAGCGCAGTCGAGGGCGGGAGAGAATTATGGCAAAAAAAAAAATTAAGAGCGCGAAAAATAATTGGCAGCCGCAAACACGCACACACCAACACACGCAATCACTCCAACAGGACCCCTCATGCAGACAAAGGCGCTCTGTGTCAGCCTTTCGAAGCATACCAACGGTACGAGCTGCCTTAGCGGCGACCACATGCACGCGCTATTCAAGCGACAGCGATATCATGAAAATATCATGAAGTGCGTGACCTCCTATCCTGTCTTGATCTTGTTTCGCAGATATTGTTGGCCGTTTGAGACACTGCTTTCTTCGTTTGAGACACTGCTTTCTTCGTACCAGCTCGCAGAAAATAGCACTATTGTACGTATGGCTAGCTTCGTCGTGTTTCTGGTCTCTTAGTGATCTTCCATAGCGCTAGCTCTTACCGAAAGGTATAAGCTAAGTAAGTTCGTCGGCCGCGCTGTTCGCTCAAGTGCTTCAGAGTGCATCGCTGCTTCCGGATGTTGCCTTTTGTGTATACGGCGGTACGTGCAGATGTTGCTCTTGACACCTTGGCAAACTTCTCTCGTTGAGCTTAAAAAAAAAAAAAAAACTGGTTGGGCGTGGTTCTTTGTGTGTCATTGTTTGTTTTCGCAGTTAGTCGCAGAAAAGTGCGACCACAGGCTTTACCGCTGTTACCGTTCTTTTGTGCGTGTTTTGTTTGACTTGCGTTTTGTCGAACGGGTGTATGCAATACGCTTGCTTGTTTGCCTCGCCTGTGTGTTCACGCGTGGTTCGATGTAGACAGGCGGGCCCGGGTGCTTTCATTCTCGCAAGGATGCGAGACCTTCGATAACTGAAGGGTGAGCGCGACGGAGCAACCCTGAAACTCGTCTACGGCTCCACCTGGCGTGGTTCACGTCTCGGCTGGGCAGGAGCATATGTCACGACGTCCGAGCCTGCCGTATTTCTCGTTCACGCTCGGGAGCAGCCGGCCCTGATGACCGCCGATCGCTGGACGTTGATCGTTGATCGCGCTCGCGCCACTGCGTCCACATGTCGACCTTATTAGATGCGTCGACCGAAAGCGATAACGGCGGGTTTCCCTGCGGGAAAAAAACCGCCTTTATTCACGGCATGTCACAGGGTACGCTCCACGAGTGCGCGCTGCGTGCCTGAGTGTACTGGGACGGGCAAATAGGAAAGCGTCGCACCGCGTCATATGACCTGAAGGATATTGTAAAATGCGATCCGTGCCCAGCAGGTGTGTCAATGAAAGATTCAGAGCATGAACGATCAATGTCAAGCGGAACTGGCTCCCATTTACAATATCATTACAAATAATGCGCGTGCAATCGTCTCCTCAATGAAGTAAAAATCTTGAAAAAGAGCCGCGACACGATTGCACGTGAAAGAAGCGTGAAAGAAGTACGCAAAAGCACGCGAAAAGTGCCGCACGACTAGTCGCGTGGTGCTTTTTCTCGTTTTGCGGGCTTCCTTTAACGCTTGGAAAACTTTTACGTAGCACGTGTAGAGCAACAGAAAGATGGATCGGCAGTTTTTTTCATGGTGGCCTACAATTTTGACAATTTTGCTCTGATTATAATATTTTAGAAGTGAATTAATTAATTATCTAATTAGGCAAAATACAAAAATAAGACTTGCTCCAATCGACGGCAAGCATCACCTGGGTTCTTTCCAGCTACGTGGCACTCGTATATTTTTAAATTTTGGCGCAACAAGTTACGTGGGACACCCTGTATGTGTTTTATCTTGAAGCTTCAGTTGAGTGTAGCGTTCTGTGCTTTCGCCCTCCTTCTTTCCTAATTTCTTGCGCTACCTTCCATCATGTCCACGCATAACTGTAGCCCACCAAAGTACCTTGCGTGCGTGCGCGCGCGTGTGTGTTTTTAGACAATCGATTTTTATGCAAAAGGCAATAAGCGCATCGAACGTGGCATTATTGCAGACGAGCTCCTATGCGAGGCGGACGTACTTTGCCGCTAATAACGAGAGCTTCAGAAGACTATCAAATACTTACTACTTTTTATTAGCGCCTTAGGGGCAGTTTAAATGGCGAATTTGAAGTCACACCCGCCTTTTTCAAATATCTTTAAAGTGGATCTAATTCGAGGTATTTACCATGGACTTTCAACGGTAAATCCACACAATATCGAAACCGAGCGCCGCGGGAGCGCAGGAAAGGTGGCCCCGCTATCATAGACCGTAACGCCCCGTGACAAGCGCGAGGGAGTATGAAACCGAACGGTGTCGGCCGGTCGCGCAGCTAATGGTACGCCATGCTTTTGCCTGGCAGGCAAGTGCGGCCTTCTGTCGGGTCAGGATTTGCCGCGGCATGCCATCATTCAACCCCCCCCCCCCCCCCTCTTTACGGTCTCGATCAGTCTCGATATTGCCTCGATTGAGCTTTGGAATTGGATGAATATTTCGAATTAGGGTGCGATTTTTTTAAATATGGGTGTGCATGAAAATGTCACTGCCTCCAAATTTGCCATATAGACTGCCCCCAAGATACTAACAAAAACGTTAATTAACGAGTTTGTGTTAGTCTTCTGAAGCTCACGCTATTAGCGGCAACGCATGTCCGCTTCGCCTAGGAACTCGTACGCGCTCAAACGCGCTCATCCGCCGCCTAGGTTTGTGAGTTGTGGCGCTGGCTAACACTCCCAGGGTTAATTCTAATTCTAGTTGTAAGACATAAATACCCCAGAAAGTGGATGGGAAAATGGCGCCGCGGTAGCTCAATGGTGAGAGCATCGCACGCGTAATGCGAAGACGTGGGTTCGTTCCCCACCTGCGGCCAGTTAGTTTTTTCATCCGTTTTCATTTCCATTAATTTATCATTTCTTTAATTCAATTAAGTAAGTACAAGTAATTTCCCCTGTGTTGTCCTTGGTGTCATTATTTGTTGGCTTCTTATGATATGATTAAGTAAAATCATAAATTATATATATATATATATATATATATATATATCCGGTGAGAAAACTACGACGAACCCCAAACCACGGGAAAGAGCCAAATACAGCACTGAAGTCTGAACCGTGAAGACACTGATTAGTTTAGATCACAACAAACCTAGCGACATCAATACTGTTTGCTGGTGGCCTATATAGTTGGTGATGTATGCTTCGTAGCAGTGTTGCAGCACATGTAAACGCAGAGAAAAGAAACACAGGACCGGACAGAAGGCCGACTTTCGACGGACAGTTTAATTGAGGGCCGGCAGGTCGCCGATCTATACCAGGGACCCACAATTTACAACATGACAAAAGGAAATGAAGATACTAGCGGGCCACCGCGTCGCCATCTTCCGCCAACAATCACAAAGGTCTATTGATAGGTACGTGTGTTCTTTTCTAGGTAATACAATGGATGGAGCACTGACACACAAGGAATACCAGCCTTTATTTCGCGGACCTCATTTATCTCCCGGGCTGTACCTCTTTTCTCTACACCTGCGCACTATACCGTGGTCCGTTCTACGTCCGGATTACAATCGCGTTGCTGTGGCGCGCAAGTATTTTCCCAACATTTTTTACTGTCTTATATTGATAGGTCCATTGCAGAAATTGGCGAGCTGCCCTCAATAAAGCTGTTAGTTGAAAGTCGGCACTGTGCCCTGTCCCTTCTTCGTATTTCCCTGCGTTTATACGTGCTGTAACACTGCTACCAGGGACCTATAGAGTCCAATTAAGGCAATAAGCCTAGAGCTTGTCTCTAAATTCACAAGGGGACTAATTTTGTAGGACGGCGCCACCGGAAATAAAGCGCAGCATAATTCCAATATGCATGGATCGAATATCCGTAACTCGAAGCGACGGGGATACGCGCTGCCTTAACAATGCGCTCATTGTGATTGCGCCAGTTGAGCTTGCCGTCGCATATATGGCACCGAGTTAACTTCAGGATTGATTTCTTGACAGTATTGGAGGAAGATCTTAACGCGAATACTTTAACATAAAAAAACAAGCGTGGTACTTTTATTGACAAAAACGTGCGTTAATAATCAATCCATGTTTCAAATAGTTCCAAATATTTTTGTAATACCTTATATGAAGACCGTGTACGTCCGCTACATATGCTAAAACACGCAATATTTGTTGCGGATATGTCCCCATAATGAAGCAGCTGAATGGGGCTTAACAATTTAATAAATCAGGTGTACCTAGCGAAAAAACGGCGCCCTGCAGTGGGAGATACACGCATTTTGTCTGCTTGTTTTGCTGTCAGAAAACCACATTGCAAACGACAAAACTGCCCCAAAGCTTTATATACTCGTATTCTAAGCTGCTAGGTAATTATATTGAAAAACGTGCGCCATCAAAACTCAATCAACTCTGATTAAGGGCCAGGATGTCCTTGTAGTGAGGCCCCAAATCGGCGCTCCTTGCATGCCATGAAATCGCTTTCAAGATCTTTGTGCTACTCCGACATCAACCAGGTACTGTGAGATCGCGTGTTTCAGTGCGATATGCCTTCTGTGTCATTTCATACGCCATGGCTTTTAGCTGGAATAGTTTACCGCTAGGTAAACCTCTCCACCTTTCAATGGAGGACCCTCCCCCCTTTCTCTCCCTCGACGATGTTCTTGTAGTAGATGGTGTTCTTGTGCATTCATCCGGTTTCATCTGTGCTCGTATAACTTAATTTGACCAAGCTTTCTGTGTCAAAGTGTGCCCGATATGATCATTGGGCATTATTGAGTTGCTTGTACCAGCACGGTGTGGGAAACGGAAAAACGAAGTTATACATTTCTTATAAGGACGAAGAGGAATCTCGGTTGGAGGAAGCGGGATGGCGCTTCGTTTCGGGAAACGTGAAAACGTACGGTTAGTGAACGAGACGAAGCTGACTGTCGGTCACGTACGCGCCGCTGCGCATTTCCTGCCCAAGCACGTGAGCCGGCTGCTGCCGTGCAAACGCGGTTTGTTCCGCTTGCAGGGCGAGTCGTCGTTCTGTCCCTGTCCTTGTGACGCCTTTTGCAAGACCTTCAGTTTTCGGCTCATAATCCCACGCGCTTGTTGGAAGTTGTCAACGGGCGGTGGCAACGGAGGTGGCATGAGGCGTTCGCGGCGGCGCACTCCTTGCGCCAGCCAATTTCTTGGTAATGCCAGGAGTCGCGGCTACGACGGCGTCCGACTGGCGTCACTTCCGGTTCCCGCAATGAATCTCGCTATGCGTGTGCCCGGTTGCTGGCTAATTTTCTCTAAACCTGCGTACGCGTTCTGGGGCGCCAACGAGGCTCAGGCGCGCCCGAAGAGTGGTTTGGCCCAGTAGCGACGCGGGGAATTCTCGGCCGCCCTATGTTTGTGTTGTGGCTGTCTACATCCGGATGCTTTTCACGAACACAGGACGCGGCCGCCGGTAGCTGTGGAGAGGGAGGCGGCTCCGCTCTTCTCTGCTTGTTCCTGTTCGGCGTTGCTCTTGAAATTTTTGTTTCCGCCGCTCTCGTGGCACGCACTCGCCTGTTCGGCACGCAAGGGGCGCTCAACGCTGGTCACCCGGCAATTATTTGCGCACAGGCGCCCCCGCCGCGTGGCCCACTGAGGCGGCAAGACCGGAGGCAGGCCACCTAGCGCACGGGCATTCGCGCTCTGCAGTCTACTTGATGTATTTCTGCGGGTAGTCGTATTAGTTAAGTAGTATTCTCCAGTCCCCTTACATGTCTGCCTTCGCTGAAAACGCATAAAACTTTACATAGCTTGGGAAAATTTTGCGAAGATGTTAGAAAGCGTGTCGATTTCGATGACAGCGTTAATCCTTGTGTTGAGAGAAAAATAAAGTGATTGAAAGGCTGTGTGTACGTGTGGACAAGTGTAAACTGCGCATCGCATATCGGTGGTTTCTACGCGACGAAGCGAGTGCGCCAGCGGGCCCCGCTACCCATTTGCTTATCAGTTCGCCTTCCCCCCAGAGGAGCGCCGTTTCTTTCCCATGCGGGGCCCGTGCTCCGAGGCCAGTGGGAAGACGTTGCTCTTTCTCACTTCTCCGGCGCTGTGCGGTCGCGTGCATCGTCTGCTACAGACAGCGGACCCGCGGGGCTTAGCAACACCGGTCAGCAACAGTCCACAGGCGACTGAAGAACGCGACGGGAAACGTCGAGATTTCTTTTTCCCAGGCCGCTATTGTCCACCCGTATCGCGGCCTGCCAGAGCTGTGCCACGGAAGCCACTGGCTGGCCGCTGGTTGTCCCGTTCGTGCTCTACACTCACTGGGTTAATAATCATTAGTATTTTGCGCACGCACGTCTCGGTTCGGGTCGCTGATGGTACTTCGTCTGCTGCGCTTACGTCTGTCCCGGCCTCGTTTGTGTGCTTACTCGACCAGGCCTTCAGTTTTCGTAACGGCGCATTCCATGCCCTCTGCAGCGCTTACCTGCTCTTTCCTCAACATTGTCCGCCGTGTCAGCGAGCGCTTCCCGAGCATTAAGTCTCTTTGCTGCTGTGGCGTTACGTACTACGTTGCTTAGTGCCTGGTCGCGCGTTCGATTTCCGGCAGCGGCGGCCGCGTTTTGGTGTGCGTCTAGATAGCGCTAAAACGGCAGTGTTCTTCGATTTCAGTGCGCATTAACCAACACCGCTTGGTCAAAATTAATTCCGAGCCATCCACTATGGCGCCTTCCATAAATCAAGTGCGTAAGCGAACTTGAAGTATGTTTAACTCAGTATGCTCCACAGCGTTACTGCTATTCCATTGCCCTTACTTTCTCTTCCAAATGTCTTTTATAAATTATACATTTTATTATACATTATAATGCATTACATTTAGGAGATATTGTTGCCTTTAGGCGGCACCGGCTAGTCCTATTCTGTTAGAACAAGTATACCGTGTGTCCCAGCTAGCGTAAACCAAGCAGCTGTTCGGCGAAAAAAAAATATAAAAAAAAACAAGGTGCATACATTTATAATACTACGGTTCTCCTGCGGTCGCCTGACGTCTGGTCACCACACACCGTAAGTCTCAAGATCGGATCTTGCACCGTGTTTCTTTAAACTTCTTTTCGTTGAACAGTTTGGCTAACGTTAGCTGGAACACCCTATATACTAAATATGACATAACAAACCGGCACTTAACAAAAGAAAGGTAACAACGAAAAAGTCATGTCATCAGGTGACGTAAATGCTCTGAAACAGTTCACCGCACAAATAACATCACAAAGAAATTTGAACATGTCATCTCACATAAATGTAGAAGACAACTCACAACAAATTAGAACGGAAAGTCAGCTCATATACAATAAATGCATATCGCAACAGATGTAGTATAAGGCGCCCTAGAACGTGAAGTCAGCTGTCATACGCTATGAACGCAGGAAACGCGAGGGCAGGTCACAGCATCAGCCTTTTGGCTAGCAAAAGGCAGAAGGCAGTAAAAGGCGCCCACAGGCAGACATGAACACATCTGACTCGATGAACGCAAACACTCGCTGTCAAAACGCTGGCGTGAGGAAGAGCAGCAGCAGCAGGAGCGATCGAGCGAATTGCCCCTTCGTGCTGCCTCTCGCTTCAACGCGAAATAAGCGGTGGGAACACATCGCACACAAAGTCATCAGCCTTTGGCTCGAATAGACTGTACCCACCGCAGATCGCTTTCAAGATAGGGCCCACATGGCCGCGCTCATCCGTGCATGCTATACGCCGCCGGAGTAGAACCCCCCCTGCTGCCTTGCTTGAAATGGAGACAGCGCACTTCTACCCCGCCTTCCTTCCTTCCTTCCTTGCGTGCGTGAGATCGAGCGACTGTGCTTCTCGGCCCACCCTCGCACCCACTGCATACGGCGCTCGGCCGCGATTTTATCGCTCTTGGACTTTATACGGAGCATCACGGCGACACCGACGACGATGGCGGAAATTCGATTTGAGCGTCCATATATTTGAATAAAATGGGCGATGAAGCATAGGCTAACAGAAAGATCAGTGGCACAAGTGAGAAAAAATGAGCAGGTAGATCAAGGGGGTAGATAAAATGAACAAACGTTCAGGAGAACGTAAAGGAAGAAAGATAGAAGGGAAGGTAGGAGAAAAGGGAAGAAGTAGATGGAAAGAAGAAAGTGCGTAGGAAGTCATAACATAAGAGGACGAGTTTCATGTAGGCGTCGCCGGGCAATCATCGTATGATAGGGAAGCGCCAAGAGTGGAACGCATTATACAATTGTTCCTGTGTAGCACGAGGACATGGCCTTTTATTGCGATAACCATTGCACGGACGCCCGAGGCTCATTCTTGCTGTCGTTGCCTCCGTGCTGTCACGGTATCGACAGTACAATGTCGACGGTGCATGCGCGGCCTTTGCGTAGAGAGACGCGGCGCGCTGTTAACTACGCAACGACGCACTAACTGCCCGCGAGCGACGGGCAGTTAGTGCGAATCACCTCTTCTACTCCAGCTGCGGCGGCTGAGCACGGCCGCGTCCTATCTTGGAGGCAATCTGCGATGGGTTGAGATAGCTGATGGCTTCGTGTGCGCTTTGTTCTCGCGCGCCTAGTTCGCGTTGCTGCCGAAGGGGGGACTCGCTCGCCGCTGCTGCCACTCTTCTTCACACCAGCATTCTGACAACGAGTGTCCGCGGTCATCGAGTGAGATGTGTTCGTGTTTGCCTGTGGGCGCGTGACAACGTGCTAGGTAACTTTGTTAGTAAGCGAATGTTTACAGCAGTTTATGTAGCTGATAAAACGACTAACTTCGTATAGGCCACTAACTTCGTATAGGCCACTTCGTATAGGCTAATAATTTGCTATCGCAATCAGTGATTGGCCTTTCGGGTTAAACTGACTTTTTTTGTCGGTCTCTTCTCGAGCGCCGTCGAGGCACGACGCCTGCAACGCCGCTGGCGGTGCTCCTCATCACGCCAGCTTTGTGAGACGCCTTTGTGAGACACCAGCGTATCTGCTGCGCAGCATCAGTTCCCTCGCGTTGTGTGTCGCGCAAACATGTCGCTCCCGCGTATTGTTAGAACACCATCCCATCCGAGGAGCTAGGGCGCAGCGCTAGACCTTGCTATCGCTTTCCGCCATTGTTTACCACCTCGTTGATAATCCTCTTCTCACGTCACAGCGAGTTGGAGACATGATGTCTCGTGTCGTGATTTACTATCATCACCCTCTTCCGTCGCGCTTCCGCTGGGCGCCTGACGCGCGCGCGCTCGGCGTAGTGGAGCAGACGGAAGTTAATATTAATGGCTGACTGTCAACTACAATCGTGTTACGAAGGATGTAAAATTAAGAGTAGAATGCACATCACTAACTTATGTCGTTGAAACGGATACTATACATAAAAAATACTGATATAATTTTCCTTTGAACAGATACTACATAAAAATACTGATATAATTTTCCTTTGATACTTTCTGCGCACCCGTATGTGAAAATTGGCCGCGAAGTAATAATCAGCATAACTAAGCTGTTCCATCTAAACGTACTTCCAGTGAAAGAAAAGCGCGCTTTCCTCTGCATTCGTGTGTGTTGAAAGCTTCTCTAAAGGTATTCTCTCGATGGTTTAATCGGAAAGCAATAATAGGAAGCGTGCTAGGGTGAGCCGAGAAGGTGCCTTGACAGGGGTCGACGCTGTCAAACAGGCGTGTCGATTAGTGTTCCCGCGCTGTGGTAGGTGCAAAGTTTGGGCGAGCCGAGATGTCTCGCGGCTTCATGTGCGCTGTCTTTCAGTGCGCATATAGTGTATACGAGGTCGCCTAATCTCAAGTTTCGGAGACGCGTTGAGATGATAGGCAAGTGGAGGCGTGCCACGGGTTGACGTTCGGTCTTGTTGGTGTAGCATAGTAACAAATATAAAGTGCTTGGAAAGACGGAAGAGGGCACAACACGAGCGCTAACACTACAGCGCGAAGCGCTCGCTCCACTCTGCCTTGTTCCGGACGGCCACGAAGGTTCCATGGCTGGTGCCGTGCCGGGAGAAAGAGGTCCAGAACGACGTCCGAGTGATGATAAAATCAAGTTTTATGTACCAATTTACATTACGTGTTTCACAAGGACGGCTACATGATTATTGGAGCACACAAGTCGGAGTCTTTACATCACTCAGCACCCCACACAACAATGAAGCTCTGCTTTTAAGCAGGCGACTTCCCTTATTCTCTAGATGAGGGAATTCAAATGTCCTTCTGTCGGCCAATTAGAATCGTCGAACTGTTCGGAAAATCCCACTCATGGTGCCGCGTCACCCCGCCGGACTCTACCTGTGATGTCCAATAGTCGAACGCGCCTACGATGCAATGAAGAGGCAATTGCATGGGAAACAGGGGTCGACGCTGTTCCCACGGAAGTCGCGCGTGTTGGCTCTTTGCTGCAATTAGTGGGCTCTCAGTAACGATCAGCTTGTAGCGATTTCAGCACTCTCATTTTGACAGTCGCTACCGCTTCCAATTGCTGACACCTCGAAGGGAGACCTTCATTGTTTGCCGTTTAGAGAGGTAACATGACCAATGACCCACTGTAGCTTCGGGTCCCAAAACTCGTTTTGTTTGCCAGTTCTGGGTCATCGAACAGACGAAGAAGCGACACGTAGGCGATGTCAATTATCTTGAGGTGACGCTGGTTTTGTCGCCATCTCCTTGGCGTCGAAAATACGATGAAGTGAGGATGACATTCCAAAGTTGCATACTTGCCGGTGAAGCACAAAAAAAAAAAAAAAAAAAAAAAAAGCCTGGCAGAACAGCCTGCGTTCATCACGCCAGCGTTGTGACAGCGAGTGTCAGTCATCGAGTAAAATCTGTTCATTTTTGCCTGTGCGCGCGTGGCACCATGCTTGTTAATTTAATTAGTAAGCGAATGTTTACTTCAATTTTTATGGACGATAAAATTACAAAAACCCTATCTCGTGCAGTTGTCGTTTGCTGTCGAGACTTTGCTGTCGCTATCAATTCTTTGCCTTTCGGGCGAAGAATTGATAGCGACAGCAAAGTATTAGACAACAAAAGCTCAGTGGCCATCAAGGCATGATAACTGAGTTTTTAGTTCCTTTTAGCTTGCTATGTTATCGCCGGTTTTAAACATCAGGTCAGGCATTTAAAGAAATGCCTGAATATTTTTGCATTCAGTGCTTTCCTTGCTTTACGAAATTCTAATAGCTCTGGATATTACGCTTTGTTGCGGATTTGACTTTTCGTGCAGCTTGGTAAAATCGCGTGCTTTATTTATTGCAGGACGCACATGGGGGCGCCAGTGTTCTTTCTTCTGGCATTTGTGCCGTTCGCCGCGTGTCAAAGGTAAGTGCTACCTGTTTCCACATGACATCGCTTTCTCGCACAGTGATTGCATGGCTGCTGGCACCGTTGTAATCTATATGGGGATATCACTCTAGCTTGTCTGAACGCAAGGGCGGATTTATTGGTCAGTGTAAGGAAAGATGGGGAGGGGTGGAGGGGGGATGCAAAAGCATTTTTGTTTAACCTTCGCTGCTGAAGCTGTATGATTGTGACTCAGATTAAGCGGATGAGTTCTTGGTGTTGCAATATACGTATAAAATACATATCCTATCGCAAATTCTAAATATTCTACCGGCGTGCTATGAACTTATTCTTGATGTAAATACACATACACGTTATAAAAGCATGAAACTATTTTCTACTACCTATGCAAAACCGAGAATGTCTTTCAATGCGTTTCATACAACACATTTTCCTGGTGCGTAAGTATGCAACAGTAAAAGTGTAACTGCAATTGTTCATGCAACAAAGAACGATTACGACCGATGAACAAATATGCATGATACCCAGAGTTTGAGATAATGTGAACACGTAGGTGACTGCTGATGTCCAGCCGAAAAGAGAATCACAAGTCGGAAAAATAAGTGGTGTTACTGACTTACTCATTGCAAATTAAATGTTGGGTACGTAAACGAGAATACATTTAATTGATAATGAAGAGAAGAAAATGGTGTGCTGTGTTAGTAAGTTATAATTTTACAATAAGAAAGCAATACTGTGGGAGGAGGCTCAGTAAGCCTTTTCAACGCAAGAATGAAAGATTGGTGGCGACGCCGGTTTGAATTTCCCCGCACCATGGCTCGTCGGGGCGTCATTCTGACGGCGTCTGCTCGAGAATAGATATAGTTTTTAATCTGTAAATGTGGGTTACGTTGTGTTCTGAAAGAGCCGAACACTGAACTTGACAAGTTTCGGGAACCTTTACTGTGCCACAACAGCCGAAATACGAGAAAATACTGTGAAATCCGTGATGCCACACTGACGTACCAGCGTTGAGGTTTCCGTGCTAATTTGAAATAACAAACTCTCTAAGGCGACGTAATAAACAATCCATACGGCAGCGACGCCGAAGCTGTGGTTTAGTATGGGGAGCTACATCCGGAGGAACTTCTTTCGCAGCCTAAGTGCATATGCGTTAGGTTAGGTTAGGTTCCAACAATCACTGTCCATTAGGCGTGTCGATACTCGTATATGAGGGAGGTTCCATGCCGGGCAAACTTCGGGACAGTATGTCCGTGGAGGATGTTTGCCGACCAATGTGCGTATGCTTCTTTGATGATCCTGGGCGAGAACAATGATAAAATGTAGCACATGGTCCGCTTGGCGCGTTGTGTACACCGAGTTATTCGGGGGAAACAAGCTCAGCCGCGGGTTTCTTTATACTATTACATTTTTTGGCACATGACAAGAAAGTTGGCACATGGGCGGCACCTTGCGACCGTATACATATAGTGCAACACTATGATCGGCGACGACACTTTACTGCAGTTTTTTTTTTTTTTTTTGGATGGACCCACATGCTTATTTTCCGGAAGGTCAGCGTGAGGAGCATGCGTACATCTGCAGAAACTCTCGCGTTTAAGTTGCGTTCTTGACGTCACTATTATTTTGACAAAGTGTTATACGGAGAATTGAACGACTGAGTGTTGAACAAGTTGGTAGGGATTAATGATACTGAAAGGCAGAATTTGTGTTGTCCTGATGTTTTAACGTTTGCGTTGTCCTTTTTGTTCCTGCTTTTGTGCGTGTTTACGCCTGCCTTTCAGTAACATTGTATAGTATAGAGAAGCCGTCCTGCGAAAGCTAGGTCGTGCGTTGCCTTCGGTGAGACTTAAGTGACAAGCTGCGCACACTGCACGATACATCGCACGTGGGCTCCCTGCGGCGCTGCAGCATTTCTCGCTTTGTCGGCATCGAATTTTCGAAAGCGTCATTAGGTCAACTTAACATTTGGATGCGAGGGTCTCGGAGGTATGAGCAAACGGATGTTTAATATACCCGTATAATGTAATTGCGCATTGATTTCCAAATATGTCCCTTAAACGAAGAAATGAGGCATCCTCATATTACCAACTTCAATCTCTGGCTTTATTTTTATGGATCACCTTCGTAGAAGGACGACCAACAGCTGTTATTAACTATGCATGCTGAGGACGCGTTTACGTAGGCCAGAGTTGTCTCTTCAGCTACATATGAGTTCCGCCGTTGTGGTTTGCAACCATAATGCAACGACTTTCCGTGCGCTAACTCGTCTCTGCTTAAAGCATGACGCCTTGCAGTGCAATAATCTAGTTCTTGATCGTGCAAGCCGTGGTTCGATCCGTGTCGATCAACCGAGCAACCAGGTGCGGCGTTCCTTTGCAGTGGCGGCGTGTATACGATCGTGGCGCCGCAAACTCTGCGACCGAACCTCAAGTACCATGTGAGTGCTTCGCTGAGCCAGAGCCGGTCGCCTGTTGACATGCTGGTCACCGTGTCGGGTCGCGCAGACAACGGCAACTTCAACTTTATCAACAAGAGGGCCACGCTTCAGGACCGTGCGTTATCTATGTTTTCACTTCGCATGCATCTCTGTGCTATTGCTCTAGTTTTGTGTATGTGCGTGTGTGCTTTTAAGATTCCCGCCGTTATCAAGTGGCCTGTTTACCAGGTGGCATTTGAGTCCTCTTGTCTGGTGGCCGGAAAGCTATCCTCACGAGAGAGGCGCGTGATATCGTCACGGCACAGAGCAGAGTGGCCGTTAAGTGTTGTGGATATTGTCTGCAGTATCACGCGGCTCAATCGTCAATCAATCAATCATCAGTTAATCAATCAATCAATCAGTCAATCAATCCTTTATTATACTACCCAGGTACACAGCCTTTGTACTGGTGCTCCTAGTTATATGCAAAACGCAGTGTATAGAGGATACAAATGTCGTAAAAAAAAAAAAAAAATTGAGGGGGCGAAACAAATGGGGAAAAACAAAACGAGGAGGCGGGCGTAAAAGTGGGTTAATCATACATGATTATCTAAACATGTACAGAACCACAGATAAGTAACTATGAAATATATCAATACAGGCAGAATGTCTTTTTTTTTTTTTTTTTTTTTTTTTGAAGTCGAGCTCAGGACAGTGAGTACTGCAACAAGGCCGCGTTGACTCAGTGGATAAGGCATTGTGCTGCTCAGCACGAGGTCACGGGATCGAATCCCGGCCGCGGCGGCCGCATATCGATAGGCGATCGATATGCAAAAACACCCGTGGGCTTGCGTTGTAGTGCACGTTAAAGAACCCCAGGTGTTCAAAATTAATCCGGAGCCCTCCACTACGGCGTGCCTCATGATCGGAACTTGTTCTGGCACGTAAAACCCCAGAAAGAAGAGGATTGCTGCCTGGTATACTTCTGCAGCACAAGAAACTGCACATGGTGTGTTTTCCATGTATAACTTAATATCATAGTTTTGGAAGCGTTTAAGAGAAGCTTATACGGGTGTCACGCGGCGTGCTTTTGATCGCGATGAAGCCCGATTCGGATCGAATTTCTCGGTCGTGATTGGCTCGTTTGCGAATGCTGCACGAGGGAGCCAACCGCAGTCAAGAATTTCGATCCGGATCGGCCTGATAACGATCAAAAGTGGTCGTGTGACACCGGTATTATTCTCTCTGCATCAGTTTGAGAGCGAAATAATTTCATTTTGGAGTTCAGTGCAGTCGCGAACATTGTCGAAAGACTTAAATAGCTTTTAGTTGTCAGAATATATGAGGAATGAAGAACATATAGAGGAATTAATGATAGCAACAATAATAATACCCCGCCGCGCAAACTTAGTGGCTATGGTGTTACGCTGCCAAGTTCGAGGTCGTGGGTTCGGTCCCTGTCGTGTCGGCCGCATTTCAATAGGGGCGAAAAAAAACACACACACACACCTCTCGTGTACTCATATTTAGGTGCACGTTAAGAAACCCTAGATAGTCAAAATTAATCCGGAGGCCCCCACTGCGGCGTGCCTCATAATAAGGTCGTGGCTTTTTGGCACGTAAGGCTCCAGGCTTTAATTAATTGAATAATAATAATAATCATGCTCCATCTATTGCCCCGCTGCTCTTCTCTGAACGCTATTACAACCACTTGGCCATTGTCTGTCATCAAGTTTTTGTTGCTTTTACTACTTTGTTGTACTTCGAAATTTTGCCTGAAAATTACATGCTATGGGGGGGCCTGCGCAATTGTTAGGGTGCTAATTTTTGTTCTCGTTTTTTGTTTTTCTTTTTTCTTTTTCCAGGTGAGACTCAAGTCTTGAGTTTCGAGGTACGTGTTTTGCTCGGTAATGTTTTTTTTTTTTTTTTGTCTTCTTGACAAGAGTCGCAACAAAGGCGTTTTTACTATTTTTCTGGCATAATTTTACGCATTCTTTAGCAATACGAAAGTACGACGCGCCGACTATGCATGTTCAGCAGCTTATCGCGGCCGTGGTCAGGCGCCATAGCATATGCGCAGCAAGGCGGCAGCGTAAACGCTGGATAGGGAGATCTGTGGCCCCGCTACTTCTGCGTGCAGGATGACCGCGGAGATGAATTAGCATTGACAGCTTTATGAGCAAGCAGTCATCTCATTGAAAAAAAAAAAACAAAAAAAAAAAACAAGAAAACAAACATACTTCACGGTTTTCCTCTGGCATGCGGCAGGCTTTCGCATTGGTCTGTAACAAAGTATCCACCCGAACTCTCCCCTCCGGCAGGCAATGTAGACTGTGAGTGCGGACAATAGTTACAACGAAGTAACTTGGTAGAAGTATATAGCCCACAGTTATATAGTTTTACCTGGGGTCTGCTTCGGAACACCGTCAGTTGCACTTTGCTCATTGAAGAGGCTGGATGTGTGTCGAATGATCTCCTGAAGAGCACTTTGCAATATATGGTGAACGCGATTTAAATCATGGTTCCGGGACCTCAGATAGGTGCGACAAGTGATGCTAACGCATTTAGCGTTAATCGCCGCTGAGTTTTTAATTGCCGGTTATAACGTCGACGGTGGCATTGGCAGTATTGTAGGAGGGTGCCACTGGAAGCAGAAACAATTTACGTGATTTTAATAGTGCCATCTGTGGTTGAGATAATCGCCAACAAAATAAAATGTTTTTTCCTCTTCGATTTCGAAAATGGGAGCAGAAAGACCGCCGCGGAGGCACCGCCCACGTGATGTTTTGTGCCTCGTTTGGTGTCTTTGGTGGAAAGA
Source organism: Dermacentor silvarum (assembly GCF_013339745.2). NCBI lineage: Eukaryota > Metazoa > Arthropoda > Arachnida > Ixodida > Ixodidae > Dermacentor > Dermacentor silvarum. The sequence continues at coordinate 114,003,853 of NC_051154.1, forward strand.
CCGCCGCGGAGGCACCGCCCACGTGATGTTTTGTGCCTCGTTTGGTGTCTTTGGTGGGTTTATCTAGGTTCACCGCCTGTGTGCGCCTCTTACCTCGCGAAGATCGTCTGTCGGCGACCTACTGTCGCATGCAGTGCTGGCTGGCGCACGACGACGGATTGGGTGCAATGCTTGAGCAGATCATATCGCAGTGAACTCTGCATCGCGACAGCGTTGGGCAGCGCTTCCGGCACTGTTTGTGCGCTCTGTTTTTGAAGGGATAAAGGACCAATTTTTGACGAGGAGTATCTCAATAACGAATGGCGCTTTAAAATTGTGTAAGTTTTCGCCTCCCACGGCACCCTTAAAAAGTTGGCTAACTGCCGTGGTGAAGAAAGCATATCCTTTCAACGGTTTTCCATTAAAATAGGTCATTTCCATTAAAATAGGTCATTTCCATTAAAATAGGTCATTTCCATTAAAATAGGTCATTTCCGTTAAAATAGGTCACCCGTTATGTTTGACCATGGTGTTACGTGACATGATGTTATAGAGATAGCCATGGATTCCGAATTCATAACTGCTTAGCACATTTTAAGGTGTGGTTGAATACCGAGTGAGTGAAAAACTTCGAGCAGGGCCGTGATATTGCAACGATGCCGTTTCCGATGTCACACCTTTTCGCACTTTGTCAGTGTTCAGAGTGACGCGCCACCCGCTTTATCAATAGGATCAGCCGGCGGCGAATGGTAGGTCGCTGCAAAATCGTGAACCAGCAGTGCTTAAATAGTTCATATTGGGCACTCCTAACTCTGCGAGAACGCTGCAAAAGAGCAAGAGGACAAAGGAAAGGTGTACATAATTGAACGGACACCAACATTGTGCATGCTTGTACTGTGCACTTTCAATAGTGAACTGCTAAGCTTGGGCTTCTTTTCTGCGGCTAACACTCAACAGATGGTTTACCTGTGAGCTTTTCCTCTACACGTCGCGGTGACATTGAGTTACTGGAGGTTTATTAATATCTTGCAGATTGGCGACTGGGGCCCTGGAAAGTACAAAATCACAGCGGAAGGCTCGGGCGGTCTGAACTTCCGAAATGAAACTGACCTCACTTATGAACACAAGAGTTACTCAGTTTTCATGCAGACAGACAAAGCCATCTACAAACCAGGGCAGAAAGGTAAGTACATTTTTTCAGGGGTATTTAAAAAAATTATCAACTGAGTTTTAAAGACTTTCTTCACAGGCATGTCATTAAGTCCCTGCCAGTGGCACATTTTATTTGCTGCACTCATGGTTTTCGGCCATTGAGCAGTTTGCAAGCGTAACCAGCGTCGTGCATATCCGAGTGGTGTACTGAAAAAATAGCTGTAAAGACCCACATTGATGTATTCCGAGGTTGGAGGTGGCAGCAACATTCTTAGTGTCATCACACCAATTCTGATCTTGATCTCTTTTTTTTTTTTTTTTTTTAATATAAGGGTCAGCACTTAAGGTGGTTGGGTGACAGTCGCCCTCATGGGTCCCCTTCCTCTCTTTTTATATCCTCCCTTGCCCCGTTCTCCTTCTTGTTCGCTACCATCTTTTGTCATTCAACTGCCTGCAGTGACTGCACTATAGTACAACCCCGCTGTTACGTTCCCGCGGGTGCTGCGTTTTCCCGGCTGTTACATCGTTTGCGGCCGGTCCCGGCATAGCTCCCATAGGACCCAATGCATTGGTAACCCCGCTGTTGCCTCGCAACTGTGGCACCGTTCCCACATGATGCGTTTCGACCTGCCAGCCCGCGCCGGCCCGAGCGGCCATGTTGTCTTTTCATGTCGCTTGGCTTGGTATATAGTGAACTAGAATATTCTAGTTCACTATAGCTTGGTGGCATGACGATGGGATTGGCCGCCCAAAGTGCCCGGGGCGACACCTATGACGTATTTTCTGTTTCCGCCAGCAAAAGCATTGCCTTTGAGATCGTATTTGCTATATGTGACGCTTTGGGGCCCTTAAATTGGTTTTGGCGCATCGACGTTCTGTATAAAGATCAAAACTGAGAGCTGGGCCAGTTGGTGTGGTTCCATCGTAAGAAAAAAAAAAAAATAGCGCGAAAAAGACGTGGACGAGCAAGAAAGGACAACACAGTGCCCGTGCTTGTCGTTTCTTGCTTGTACGTCTTTTTCGCGCTAGTTTTTTGTTAAGATGGTTCCGTATAAAGACCAAGGGCCAAGGGTGATAACGCCGGCGTATGTTGTATGTGCGAGTGAAAGTGTGCGAGGGGAGCCGATGACCGCGGATAAAACTCACGCACGCAAGAAAGAAAAGCGGGGAGGAAGCGAGCCTTCCGTTGCGCTCGAGGCACCGGGGGAAAGGAGGGATAGCGGGTGGCGTTGTACTCTGGCATCAACTGCGTACTGCGTGGTCGCGCGGGCCGTATCTTGAAAGCGATCTGTGTTGGGAGCAGAGCCTAGGCAGTGTAGGTGCGTCGGCGGCTCGTAGCTTTGTGTTCTGGGCGCTCCGTTTGCGTTGAAGCGATAAACAGCACGCATGTCACGTTAACGTCCCTATACAGGAAAAGTGCCGCCATCCTTTGATCAACGCCACTTCTCTCTCTCCTGTATCTCCGATTGGATGATGATAGCGCGCGCTTTCGCTTCATATTGTTTGTCCGCCTCAGAGCCATGTTGAAAGTCACTCGGCGCAGCCGCAGTCGCCGGCGGCGGCCGCGGCGCGCCCTCGGCCGTGCCCCGGCCTGAAAGCTTCAACGGGGACTTTCTAGGGGCGCTACCGTCGACTGGGTTTCGCAAGAAAAAAAGTAAAGAAACAAAAACAAGCGCATTAGGAGCGGAGACGGCGGAGGAAAGAGTATATAGATGGTGGTACCTTTACTATGTAGGGACTTTAGGTCACATGCTTCCTCACGCCAGCGTTTCGACAGCGAGTGGCCCGCGCTCATCGAGTGTGATGTGTGCATGTTTGCTTGTTCACGCTGACACCGTGCTTGTTGATATAATTAATAAGCGAATGTTTACAAGGTAAACAGACGATAAAACTACTATCCTTACTTTGTATAGCTGTCATCTAATTTGCTATCGCAATCGATGCTCCGGCTTTCGGGCCAGACCGACTTTTTTTCAAACGTAATTAAAATTTTGTGTAGTTCACCACTACTCTCAGCACCATTTCTCGGCTCTTGCGTTTCCTGGCTTTTACGTTTTTTTTGTTTTTTTTTTTTTCTTTACGGTCCCGTGAAAAACGTATTAGCGGGGTTCTACTGTACGTGTAGACAAAAATATGCTCAGCAGTGGTACCCGAAAACTCTTATCCAAAGAAAAGTATAGATACGTCCATTGTCGATATCAAAAGGAAGGACGGCACTTATGTATGTAGTGTTGTCTGACAAGCATGCCTGCCTTAAGCATAGCGGTTTGTAGCTAGAAGTTAAGGAATATGTATCCCAGCTGTCCCCAATCACAAGCATGGTTGATTATGGAACAGCATATGTTAGCTGCATTTTAGTGGAACCTCGTGCACTGTAGACAGGCACATCTAGCCTGCTCATAGAGCACCTCCATGTTGAAAACACTGCACTGTTCATAAGAGGTGTCTGTAGTTGTTGCGTATGATGCTACAATAAAGTGAGTCTTATGGGGTGTCAGATGTTTTCTTGTTTGAGATGTGCATTATGAACGCCGTGCCTTAGTATAGTTCTAGAAAGCTTTCTCATTTATAGACAAAGATAATGGCTTTTAGAGCTGGAATCCCACTGCATGTTGATTGGGTGCAAGGCTTGATTTGCATTATTAGTTTTAGCCATGCCATATTACCGTAAGGAAAAATGCCTGACCACATGATAAATCTTTCCATACGGTAAAGTGGGCTGGCTACAATTAAGTGGATCATATTACAGCCGAGCTAATATAAAATGTTGCCCAACTAGAACTAGTGATTGTTGCACTGTGTATGCTGAAAGTGATTAGTTACCCATAGTTGTCAAATAAGAATTACTTGGAATAAAATTTGTTAGTTTCATAGAGTGCATTTGTATGAGGACACTACTGCACAAATTTATTGTCAGAGGCTATGACAGGTGTAAGTCTCTTCAAGCAACTAATCAGTTTGAGACTACTAATTAAATCAGCTGTGTGGAAACTTGTATAGTATAAACATGAAAGCACAGATGAAAGCACAGATGAAAAGAATGTTACCTTTACACATGATGAGAGAGAGCTATTACACTAGTCATCATTTATGACACATCTGAAGCAAATAGGCAGCAATATTCGAAATTCTGCAAGTGTGCTTTTTCACATATCTTGTTTAACGAACAAAAGGTGGCGAACAATGTACTGTAAGTGGAAATAAAGCGTGAGCACATGAGCAAGTGCCACCATCTCTTCCTCATGCCATCCTTGCTGTTCTCAGTCTTCTGCTTGAGTAGTGCTGTTAGTGTGAGGTTGGCAGTCTTGTGAAGTGGAACCTGAATGTGTGGGGAGGCCCACTTACATTATTTAGCACATCCGCTGTAGTGCTGTATTTTTATTCCCTCACCTTTGGAACATTGGAAAAATTTCTCCTTCCTCAGCATACCTGAAATGTCTGATTGGGCATTGTACGTTTCATGCAGAATTGACCTTTTTTCTGATGGTTTGCATTAATAGTCTTGCAACTCCATTAAAACATATGGTTTTCTACGTTTCTGTTTTCTCTTGCGATTGTGGCACATGTCCTAGCACCATAATATACCATTTTTTCTCCTCTTTTCAGTTTTGTTTCGTGTAATTGTGGTGGATCCGTATCTGTTGCCCACCGTGACTGGTGGTATGGATGTATACATTGCTGTGAGTCAATTGATCCTATACTTTCTCTTTGTCATGCTTTGTGTGCCATAACACCAAGCATTCTGCACAGTTTGCATTTCCAGTAATAAAGCGAGTTTTTTCTCATGTATATAAGAAACTGGAATGGTTGTATTAAAGGGACTGACATGGCCCAGAATGTGTTGCGAGACATTGACGGTAATGAAACGACCATGATTTATAGTGATAGAATCCAGCACACTGTTTGCTATTTATGTAGGAATTATAATTGTAAGTTGGCAAAGAAAGTCTAAAAAAATCAGTAAGTGGCGTGCACGGCCTGGCGGTGAAGTCTTTGTACTTCAGATGTAGTATATGAGATTATTGTATGTAAGTCAATTGTTATGAAGTACAGCATACTTATTGCTTAAAATTCCAGTTGGTATATTATTAGGCTCTTGCGCTTTATTTTATGCGTATTGCGAAGCAAAAGAAAAATGCTTGCTCTCCCGTAATCTGCCTTTTGAACGTTGCTATTGGAAATGACAAATTAAACTTCAGCGTACTAGAAGTTAGAGTTGAAGTGATATTATGAACAGCCATTAGGAAGAAATTGGAAGCAATATTTATTTTTGTAACTTGTTTGGGCAGTAACTAGCATATGTGATGAGGTCCTGTGCAAGGGCTTGGGAGCCAGAGACCGCATTTTCTTAAGTTCTGAATGGTTGCCCGGATGATCTCATTTTGCTCTCGCAACGATGCTTGGATGTTCTCGTTTCATTCTTGTCTTGAGTGCCCGGATAATGGCTCTGAGTTTTGGGTTAAGGTCTCTTGAAGGTCGCCGACAATGAGAGATAAAAGCATTTTATGCTTAAAAATGTGTACGCTAACGAGCAACGCTGCCTTCGTGGTAACCAGTGGAGCAGCAGAGTGGGCAGAGCTGTTCAATGCATTTTGGTGCACATGAGGGCTATTGCATGGGCACGAGTTTGCAAGTTAGTACCCTGAGTTATGTGGTCTCTTTGAGATACAAAATGCCATCAACGAATTGTGCCGGGAATGGGTGCCAGCACTGCAATAATAGGTAGTGTTCAAATCCATGCCCCATAGGGTGGTGCCCTCTGAATTTAAAATGTGGATCTTAAAGGCTTTGCTTTTGCTGATCGAATGCAGCGGAGGCAATTTTGAGAGCCAGAAACATGTCATAGGCATAGGGTTTTGGACACTACTTATAGCACTACTGGCATATCCTAGCACTTAGGTTGGCTTGGCTAAAAAAAAACAAAAAACAAAGCATGGCCTTCGAGATCAGTTTGTGTTACTTGGAGGGAGCTGTCGCTGTGGCATAGGTTTGGGCACCACTATTATAAAAATAATTCAACATTTCATAAAACATGAACTGCAAGAACATCTGCTAGAGCTGCACTTGTCGTCTGCTCCCCGCCAATGCTGGCGTATAATCGCTATCGCACTAACCTATCACTGTTTCCAGCATGTTTCTTGAGCACGACTACATCCTCAATGCAGATTGGAAAATTCTGAGAAAAAAATGTTCCACAGCATTTTCCTTGCTACTACTGTATGATTAAACTCTCAGACCAGTAAGCTTTTCGTTGCACTAAAAAAACGGGTACCATAAAAATTGGTTGTCAGTTCCTTTAATGGGAACTATTGCCATCCACTCGTGTAGCTTCCTAAGTTTCCTAAAATGCTGTGTATTTGGATGCAACTCTGCCTATACAGGAAAAGAAGAGCACTAATTGCACTGTTATTGTATCCCACCCTCAACCATGCTGATGCTCCTCTTGGCCATTCTAGCCTGAAGAAAGGGTTCTAGCTGGAAGAAATGGGTTCTGAAAATGGCTCAGTGTTAGGATCATTGCATTAAAATGTTTAGTTACTGAAGTGCTGTTGGTACTGGTTTATTCAAGTCAAGGATTTTCGTTGAGCTTGCTTCATTTGCTGCAGGAATTACAAAGCAGTTAAAGTGTAGTCAAGTTACCATAGCCTGTTAAGATTCTCTCTCCCCCTACCCCATTGCTCATAAGAAGACACAAGCATAGACATTTTTAGGGTCGCATATAAAACTTCTTATTTATGAGTTATAAGTTTCACATTTTTGGCCATGTCATAACCTTCAGCATAAATATTGTTACGCGGTGGATGGTGGTTCGTGACCGTTCTTGGCTGGTGGAGTGCTTTTTCTGGTTAATTCCAATAATGAACGAGATTCTAGCTTATTGGATAGGTGTGGGAATTCCAGCACCTTAAAAACCTCTTAGAGGGACAAGCAGCTCCTAGTCGCATGAAACAGAGCTGTAACAGGTCTGTGATGCCCTTAGATGTCTGGGGCCACACGTGTGCTGCACCAAAGGAAGCAGTGTGCCTTTATCCCTGTCTGAAAAGACTGGGTAACCCATGGAACTTCTTTCATGATTGTTGTAGGGGCTTGCAATTGTTCCCCTTGAACTAGGAATTCCCAGTAAGCAAGAGTCATAAGCTCGCATTGATTACGTCTCTGCCCTTTGGGCATACCGCCCGTCACCACGCTACCAATTGAATCATTTAGTGAGGTCATTGAAACGTTGTTCGTCGCGGCCTTTCAGTTGCGCCATTCTGTTGGACAGATGACCAAAATTGATCATTTACAGGAAGTTACGGGGTACACTGCCACTGAGTGCAGCATAGTATTTTTATTTTGGAAGTGGCGTGTAGAATGAGGGATAAGCTAAAGAAAGACAGGGCAAAGCATTAAGGCACAATGCAAATTGTTCTTGGGATCAATAAGTAATTGCAGAGTGCAATATGGGAGACATGGTTCTGGTGCGATACATATTTTACTAACATGATGTACCCAATTTATTATCATGGTGCTTGGCATGATGTAGCATGGAGGGTTGTTTTGGCATTACCAATCTGACATAATTTCACCGTTTCTTTCTATTTTGTCACTGTCCCCATGTTGTTTCCTAATAATTTATGCTGTGGCTTGGACTTAATGTGAAAGAAAGCAATAAGTGTAAAAAACTTGCTCTCATTATTCTTATAACATATTTGTGAAGTATAAATTACTGCACATTTTTCAGGATGCCAAAGGCAACAGGATTCATCAGTGGGATCGGGTATTTACTCAGAGAGGTACGTGAACTGAAGTCTTAAGTGCATAATAGCTGACCAGTCACCACTTGTTAGTTGTAAAACATCCATTTGCCAATAAATGAGGGGTTGGAAAATTATTTACTGGCAATTTTCTGTACAGGAATTTATTCATCTGAGCTTCAACTTTCTGATCAACCTGTTCTTGGAGACTGGACTATTAATGTGGATGTACTGGTAAGAATAGCCACAACTGTCATTTTAGTTAACTGATATTTTTGTTATATATTGAGCCTTCATGGGGGGGGGGGCATGATAAACGTGTAGTCACAGGTAGTCGCTAGTGAATTAGCGTGAAATATGGGGCCATAGTCAAACTTTTCTTTTGGTTTTTCTTGTTATTGTTCATATGCCTTGTTTTTAGAGCGTCACTTGTGCTGCTGGTGCTAAAAGTATATTATGAACCTTAGGGTTGGCACCTTGGGTTGAAGACAAAGTGAGAAATGTGTAGGAGGGAACAGGAGAAATGCTTATTTCTCAAACCTCTTGGGAGGCTGAGTACCTTGGAGTAACATGTTAAAGCAAAAAGCAACAGAAATTCAGTCCATAGTATGCAAGTAGTAAAATTGCAGCTTGTCTAGCCATCTGCATAGTTGGTGGCTGACTTTGAGGTTCCATTCAAAGTTTACTTGGCTTACTTGGCTGGAAGACTTCGCTTAGTTTATTTTTTAGTTGCAGGACAACAGAAGGTATAGGAAACATCTTAAAATGGCACAGGCATGAAATTTTGATTGTTGCCTTTCATTATAACAAATGCATTTGCGAGTTATAAATTGTAATGCAAAAGATTACTGTATGCATTTACTATTTATCTGGAACATCACTTTGGTTGCTCTGACTCATTGGCTGTACCATTACATCTAAAGGTGGGTTCAGAGGCATAGATACTTACAAACACTTGCAGGATGTGGAAGTGTGATTGCAATAACTTGGGAAGCCAAGGGAAACTAATAAAAAAAAATCTGTTCAGAACTGTGTAATCTATGCCAGACATTAAATGAGTCATGCATAGTGCTCTTTACTTAAGAGTTTGAGACATTGCATTGGGTGCCTGCCTTCTGGTAACCAGGAATGAAGAAACAAAAAGAATTGATAAGAGTGACCACATACAGTCATGTCAAATGAAAGTTTAAGAATAAAGTTTGAATGAGAATTGAAAAATGAGTGGATTGTGCTTTAGGTAGGTTGCAGATTATTGTGAGTGATTTGGAATTTGTATTTAAGCATGCATGTCTTGGGAGAGGGATAACTGACATTATTTTACATCGGTCAACAGAATTCTTTTAATTTATTTTTGTGCTTGAATTACCATTTTAGATTACTTTTTGAATGACTTTGACTTCACATTTAATTTGCACATGACTAGAAAAGTGGTCTTAGTGAATGCCTAGCTGCATGTGTCTTTAGCGCATTTATTGATTTTTTCACATTGCTGACAGAAAAGTTGAAGAGCATTGCTTTAGCCATTGCTTATGGCATATTCGTACAGCCAATTTGTATACTTGAAATCTTTAATAGGGTCAGAAATTCAAGAAGAGTTTTACAGTTGCTGAATATGGTGAGTCTGCTTGATTTTTATTTTTCAATTGTGCGTTCTAAGGACATTATTGTGCTTAAATTTTTTTACTAAAGGTGTGCTTGCAATTTTCTTTTTTCTTTTGCATGTTTTACCCACCTATTATAGTGCTGCCCACATTTGAGGTTAAGGTGGGCCTTCCTCCATACGCCACTTACAATAAGTCTGAAGTTGTTGCAACAGTTTCAGCTACGTGAGTTGTTACCCTCTGTTTTTCCACACATAGTAGTCATTTCCTGACTGACAACCATGCTCATATTCCTTGCAGTGATGTGGTGAAGGACAATGTTATGTATATTATTTGTATATCATGTCTTCAGGTATACATATGGCAAGCCAGTGAAAGGCACTGTTACGTTGACAGTCACCCCTCGTACCCGATACCACCAGCTGCATCCAAGGCCTTATGAGCAGTACCAGACAAAAACATCAGTGAGTTATGTTGGACTTTACTGTCTTAATTGCACAGTGGGAAAACTACCTTTATCATTTGTGATTTGAATAATTGATATTTTAATTCCTGGTAAACTGTCCTGAGATATATAAAAGGTGCTAATGAATGTCTTTTTTTCTCCTGTTCTGTAGATTGATGGCAGTGTAGACATACCTGTTGCAATTGTACGGGACCTCTCCCTCAAGACTGACTTCTTTCTGCGGGAGATCGAGTTCTTTGCTTTGGTGACAGAAGAGCTGACTGGCCGCAAGTACAATGCAACCAGCTACATCATTGTCTATGACAAGGAGATAAAAGTTGAGCTTGTGAAAACTTCAGAAACCTTCAAACCAGGCCTCAAGTACACCTGCTTTGTGAGTGACTGCAGCATTGTCTGGAACTATGCAGTGGAAACTCTACTGCAGATACTTGAATCCACATAGGTTTTTTGGCCCCTACATGTTCCTGTGGAAAATGTCAATAAGAACTCCTTGGGTCAATATGTTGGGGTGGGTGCTGGGCTGCATGGTGTGCATGTGCATAGCAACTGTGCTTCCCACACTATGCTGTGCTTATTAATATAGCTTGTGTCTATCAATGCTGAAAGTGAAATCTGTTGTAAATCTTTGTGCTAGTCCTCTTTTCTTGTTAGTGCTTTTTGGATAAACTTAAGTTCTTGCTTGGAGTGAGTCTAGATATAAATAAGCCCAGGGAGAGATAATATGGCAATGCTATAAAGCAAATATGCTGACAACTGAGTACTACAGTGTCAAGTCGACCTTACTTCAGATTCTATAATTGGGAGACAAACTAAATGAAAGGTTTGGAGAATGTTTTAATTCATTTCAGTGGGAGGCTTATGTCACTTTTGTCTTCACTTTTTTTATACAAAACTTTCCCCATAGCACCCCTCTCTGATGCCCTCATTATTACCATTCTGTTGCTTGGCAGCATTATGTACTTGAAAGTGACAATGAAAAGGATGGAAGGACCACTGCGGCACAATATTCGTGCTAAGTTGATGTTTGTGAGATCAGAACTTTGCAGTAGTAATGATGTTCTTTGTTTCCTCTTATGTGCTTTGTTCATTCATTCATGAACTGAATCCGAAGTAAAATGTTTCATACCTTGCCCACTCAAACAAAAGGCTACAGTATGCAGAACCTACAGTATGCAGAACCTACAGTATGCAGAACCTACAGTATGCAGAACCTACAGTATGCAGAACCTACAGTATGCAGAACCGCCGTGCCTAGCGCCTCCGCGCTAGGCACGGCGGGGGAGGTGCGAAAGGGAGGCGTTTACTTCGGCGGCGGCTGCCGTATCTTGAAAACGATCTGCGATGTAGAAAAAGTGCACGCCCGTGTGGGCTTATCTTCAAAGCGAACTGCAGACAAGGTCAATACCTTGTGTTTCTTCGTCGAAGCACTCATCCTTGGAATGTCACACTAGGTACTGGATGCGTGGACGCGTGTCGTTTCGCACAAGCGCGAGGCGTCGGAAACGAGGAGCGAGCGACACGATGGCGTCGTATATAGTGTCACCTAGTGTCAGGTTAGGGAAGTGCAGAGACTTGCGCAGTAACCAGAGTGGCGCTGACAGCGCGTTGAAATAAAAAAGTTTTTTTTTTCTTCGGCAACATCAACTGGAAAAGGAGAGCGCCGGCTCGGCGGGCTAGGCCAGCTGCAGCAAGCGGTGGGATCAGGTTTGAATGAAGGGAGGAGGGAAAGGTCACGCCCGCGGCGGCAATATCGCCGGGTCGAGGGATGCAGGCCCGCCTCGTGCACGCTCGCACGCACACGTGCGCTCGCTCTCGCCTCGCAGTCGCCGTGAATTCGAGAGCGCCAAGCGCGACGCTGCCGCTTTGCATTCCGTCGCGGCGGAGAAGGTGCTTCCGGTTGCTGCTCGCGCAAAAATGACCAAATTTTGGGGCGAAATCTCTAGGTTGTCGGCGGGGAAAATTCGTTATTTCGAGGGGGTCTCCCGCTGCCACTTCGTTACCGTTACGTAGAGGTCTCAAATACATGTGCTTCTATGGAGTCATGGCGGAGAATACAAAAACTTCGTTATATCCAGGAATTAGTTATATGGAGGTTCGTTATAAGCAGGCTTAACTGTAATATAAATTGCTGGCTCTTGTAAGTAGCAGGCATTTTAAGTGTAGCTACAAAACACACATGATCACTACTGCAGCCTTGACAGATTTAGAGCATTTAAGCGAGTGACAAAGCACATCCCCCTTCACCTTGTCTCTATTCTGTGTGTGTGTGTGCTTATTCCGAGGGTAACAGTCTAAATAGTACATGTGCTGTGTTCCCACCTCTCTCCTCTTAAGCCACTCTAGAATCTGATGTGGCTTTGTTAACAGCAGCCATTGTGATTACGTGTTCTACAGCATGTGTTGTGGAAAAAGTGTGAGATGAGAATGTAACGAATGACTCAATAAGTTTAATGTAGTCACATTTGTCATTGCTTTGTTTGTGTTGGCTGCATTCTGTGTAGACATGTTCAAAATGAGTCCTTGCATTTTGCTTTTACAGCTCAAGGTAGCCTACCAGGATGACAGCCCCGTGAATGATGCAGTGAACCAGCTGACACTGCACTATGGCTTCAATTTTAATGAAGAGCTCTGGCAGAGCAGCCAGCATTGGGTGCCACAAAATGGCGTCATACGGTTGGAGTTCTTCCCACCCAATGAGAACAGCACTGTAATTCTAGGTCTGCGGGCAGAGTTCAGGGGTCAGACATATTACCTGGATGGCATCTACCCAGCCAAGTCTCCTAGTCGCAGCTTCCTCCAGGCTGTCATGATCACTGAGGAGCCTAAAGTGGGTGACATCGTTGAGTTTGAGGTCAATGCAACTGACACCCTTGACCACATTGTCTATGAGGTGAGATATGTGTTGCACTGTGAACTCTATCGTCTCATCTTTTTCTCAACATCCTGCCTCCCTCTGTGAAAGAAAAAAAAAACCCTACCGGGTGCTAAACCCTACCGATTTCTAAAAAAGAAAAAGAAGAATGCAGTGCAGGAAAAGAGAAGAGTACAGGTACAAATTTGGCAGTGACATTTCATCTCGTATGTGCTGTTCTTTTGATACCTATTGTAAGTTTCTTACATCTACTGCATGAAAAAGGTTAAATAATCCCTTAGCTCAAACAAAAAGTAGCTTCTGTTTACCTTTTGGTTGCTGTTGCATCATGCGCTTTCCTCGTCAAGTGGGCAAGTATAGACGAAATCTGTACAGCTTGCCAGTCACAGCATACTACATGTGTAGCTATATCTTTTGTGGAGCATACCTTTCACAGAAGTAGTGCAAATTTCTTTGTAACCATCAGTGTATAACTAAAGCACAATGCAGCATGCATCCAAAGAATTTGTACAATAGGACAAATGTTATTTTACGTACCACCAGTTAAATTTTAAGAAATTCAAGGGAATGTTGTTTTTAAACAGTGGCACGTCTAGTTTACCAGCATGCCGCAGATATTTTGCCCAGCTCTTGCATGCTCATGCTTTATGTTATTGATATATTATTGATAAATGAAACTTGGTTTTCTGTGACATGAAATCATGTACAGCGAAATTAAACAAGGCATTATGGATGAGCTAATGGTTTCACTGTGGCACGCCATAGAGAATAAAGTGCATAGCTTTGCAGTTGCACATTGTAGAGAGAGGATGCAACAACCACTATTTTTTTTTTCTTAAGTGTTTCTAATAAAAAGTTCATACGTTGATGTTTTTGTCAGAATTGTTTTGAACTGATTCAGGTTCTTTATATTAGTGATGCATATTTTTTAAATGATGTTTTGTATTTGGATTGTACAAAAGTTTGGTGTCAGTATTATGCTTGTAGTGGGATTATTTATTTTTAGGATTCTGTTGTATCTTTAACAAACCCATTTCTTCTCTCTGTACCTCAGGTAATGGGCCGAGGAGACATAGTGTATGCACAAACGCTTCCTGTTTCTGGTGTGCGGAGCTACCGATTCAGCTTTTCTGCCACATTCCGCATGGCTCCAAAGGCGCGAGTACTTGTCTACTATGTCAGGAAGGATGGTGAAGTTGTGGCTGATGCTGTCAATTATGATGTTGGAGGAATTCTCCGTACACCTGTAAGTGTCTGTTTGCTTTGCATGGTACAATGTACTTTACTGCAGCATGTGTACAGTAAAAAAATGTCCCTCATATTTGACAGGACCCAAAAAATGGCCATTATCAAATTGCTCAATTTATGAATTGACAAAGAAAGCAATGAAATGTTCTCTGCATGAACATACCTTAATTTAGTTCATAATTCTGCTTTGCCCTTTCATATGTTTACAAAATTTGCACAGAAACAGCTTTTCTCAAGATGTGCATGTGATGCAGCACTCAGATGTTGCCAAAAGGATGCGCACTAAACTGCTACAGAATAATCAGGGACTCATGACCTAGTTACTCACAGGGGGACAGCAGTGGCAGCATGAGCAAGTTTTCATCCAAAGAAGTGCACTTTTGATGACTAAGCACTTCTCCCAGTTAGTAGTATTTCATTGTCAGTGAGCTGGCAGGCAAGGTTGTTGTCTTATCACAATATAGTCTGCAAGTTGGATGTTAAACTGCAGGTCACAGTCAAGATGCCTCTCATTATATTTACTCATTGCTTCTACGATATCTGTTGTGTTGTATGCCTTGTCCCAAACAAAAATAAAAATCGCTTGTCATGAACTGCAACTGTGCTCTGCACCCACATGCTGCGTAAACCCCTGGGGAAGGAGAAATCAAGCACAAAGCATTCACACCAAGGCATCCATTGTTTTGTTCCATGTTATGGCTGTAGAAATACACACCTTATCACTTTGCTTTGTCTTGGTCGTATGCTATTGCTGCTCTCACCTTGTTTTTTTCACCAGCACATTTTCAGCACTCCATTCTTTCTGTGCTTCACTGCTATCATGCTTGGGGCTTGTCCAAATTGATTGTTGACAGCAAATGACTCCAAATAAAGAAATATTTGATGCAGAATAACACATATTATATTTTATTAGGACTAGGTGGCTAGTTCAAAGTGTCCAGCTTTCAGAATTAGGGTCACATTAACAACATTTTACGGCAGATTTTATTGCGATAGCAATTATATGGACACTCCAAAGCAGATTATAGCAGAATTATATGGACACTCCAAAGGGGAGGCGACGTTTAGCTGCGGCACTAAGTGCCTATTTATATCAGAGGCTCCGGCAACAGTCACCAACGCCGCACGCATTTTGTGCGAACGCGGGCAAAACGCCGATGGCGTCAACAACAGTTCTGTGTGTTGCCGGTGCTGCTGCATGTCCAAGTTTACACAGCTGATTAAGCTCTATCATTACTCCGTATTGCTCTCTACAAATTTGCTATCGCAATTGATGCTTCGCCTTTAAGGTGAAACTGCGCCAACTTTTTTTCTACATAATTAGGGTGTTGCTTAGTTTCAGATATGAGCGTGTATTGGTCGTGCTGACAAAGGTCAATTTTAACAAAAATGAAGTTTTTTTCACACCAAGTGTAATAAAAATACATACTGCAGTAGATGTGTCACTTACCTCCTTTGTGGCTATTCATTGCAGGTGCACGTGCAGACAAGCATAGCTGAAACAAAGCCTGGTGGACAATTGAATGTCTTGGTGTCAACAAAACCTAATGCCTACATTGGTGTTCTTGGTGTTGACCAGAGTGTGTTGCTCCTTAAGAAGGGCAATGATTTGAGCCAAGAACAGGTGAGTCACTTCATTGGGCATCCGAGATAACCCATATTTTAACTCGCGAGACAGGGAAGAATTCACAGCTTGCAACGAAGAATTGACTGAGCAGACATTTTGATTTTCCAGGTTATAGAAGAACTGGAATCATTTGATAGTGGGAAGAAGGCAAAGTACTGGCCTCCATGGTACAGACGGCGCAGGCGTTCTCTCTGGTGGCCAGGATCAACAACTACACATGACCTCTTTAAGGTAGAATGAAAGCAACGATCTTACATTCTCGGCAGCTCATTCTTCCAGGATTGTAGGTGACTGAGAAGAATGAGTGCTTTAATTCAGGCAATGCCAACAGTGGTAGTGTTTGCTCTAGTATAAATTTTTCCATAGTATGAGATTTAGAAATAGTAGACCCAAAGTGAGTGGATGCTATTATTTCTGCACACAAAAGAATCTAAACGTTTGCTTGATTGTGAGTTGCTGTTGTACCTAACCTTGTTTTTTTCTGAGGAAAACAGTGTGGACCTTTGCTGCTTTTTATTTTTTCATGCAATAAAGGTAAAAATGCTTAGAACT
The DNA here is from genome assembly GCF_013339745.2 of Dermacentor silvarum. Lineage (NCBI taxonomy): Eukaryota > Metazoa > Arthropoda > Arachnida > Ixodida > Ixodidae > Dermacentor > Dermacentor silvarum. The sequence continues at coordinate 114,020,087 of NC_051154.1, forward strand.
TCAAATATATGGTAAATTATTTTCTTGCAAAACATTTGAAAAGTCTCTTGCAGATAATTTGTGTTTTGTTGTTCACTTCTAATCTATGCAGGATGCAGGCATGGCTGTGCTTACAAATGGCCTTGTGTACGAGTTTGACGATGCCAGTGAGTCGGATGGCTGCTTTTAGCATGTTCAAAATGTTGAGCAATTCTATGAATGCATATTAATATGCTGTGAGGGTGTATACATAAATTACCATTGTTTTTGCTTGATTATTTAGATAGAAAATGTTAATGTCCAGGTTTAATGGGAACATTTCTAGTATCTCAAAGTACATCCCTTGTCATAGCTATGTGAAGTAGTTCTGTTTGGAATGTAGAATAAGAAGGGACAATAAAATCTAATTTTTTTATTTTGCATGCATGAAACCATTGTTAACATTTGGAATTAAATGTTTTACTCACAGTGCAGTGACTGTTTGGGCTAGTTGGTCAGTTCCATTCACTGTTTTACTGAAAAATCAGTGGGTGTTATCTAACTTTTTATTCTTGCAGAAAAGACTTGATCTAGTGGTAGTCACACTCCCCTTGATCAGGGAGTGCTTTTAATTGAAGGAAACAAATTTCTATTAGAAAAGCAGAGAAAATGTAAAATTGCTAGTGGCTTTTTCTGCCTTTTTATAGTGCAGATTTCTTACCATAGTCCTTGAACGTCCTGGAGCACTTACTAGTGCCCACTCGTATTTATGGTTGTTGACCCTTAATTTTTTGTCCTCCTTGCCATAATTGCCAATCCCTCAGTCTACTATCGTTCTGGATTTGGTGGCGACTTTGAGCTCGAAGACTCTGCATATGCTGGGGGATCGGCAGGTCGTAACGAGGGAAAGCAACGACTGCGACGCTTCTTTCCCGAGACTTGGCTGTGGAATAACACCTTAACAGGGTAGGCTTTTGCTTCTGGCATGCTTGGCCTATTGATCCTTCTAAAAGCCATTTCAGCCTTGCAGACATGCTTGGTGACAAACTGCAGTTGTGTTGTGGTATACAAAATAATGTCTGTAAAGCCATTTGCTGTACTTAAAACAGTTTGCAACTGCATTATAATGCCTTTATTGAGTGCAGAACTTTCAGTGCTGTATCAGCTTTAAGTAGCCTGGCTTTGAAATTCGTAGAAGAGTGTGTATACTACACATTGTACTAAAGTGAGGGCCACAGTTAGTTGTCTGAGGGACACTACTCCATCATCATCATCATCAGCCTATATTTATGTCCACTGCAGGATGAAGGCCTCTCCCTGCGATCTCCAATTACCCCTGTCTTGCGCTAGCTGATTCCAACTTGCGCCTGCGAATTTCCTAACTTCATCACTCCACCTAGTTTTCTGCCGTCCTCGACTGCGCTTCCCTTCACTTGGTATCCATTCTTAAACTCTAATGGTCCACCGGTTATCCACCCTACGCATTACATGGCCTGCCCAGCTCCACTTTTTTCGCTTAATGTCAACTAGAATATTGGCTATCCCTGTTTGTTCTCTGATCCACACCCGCTCTTTTCCTGTCTCTTAACGTTAGGCCTAACATTTTTCGTTCCATCGCTCTTTGCGGTTCTTAACTTGTTCTCGAGCTTCTTTGTTAACCTCCAAGTTTCTGCCCCATATGTTAGCACCGGTAGAATACATCCCTATAGCTTTAAAGGAAAGAAATGCACAGAATCTTGTATCACGCTTTCATTTCTGGAACCAAAGGGCTCTCGGAAGGTTTGTGGATGCAGCTCCATGCCGTAATTAATAAACAGGTATTCATTAAAGGAAAAAAACATTAATTGAATGTCGGGACTACTTTTTCTGGAACTGAGACCATTGCTTATCAGATACTAATAGCAGTTCAAGTGGTTGCACTGGGTGCCTGCTAGTCAAGTTACAACACAAGTTGATGGTTATAAACGCAGTCATGATGGGTATCAGCAATTTATCTGGCTGAGCATACTTTACTTTATATGAAATTACTTTGGACAGCTCGGTTCTGAATTTATGTATAGTAAATTCATGTTTGCACAGACATTGTAATTCTGTTGTTTTTTTGTGCTTTGGATTCAAGCTCCACCTCTGCTTCAGTGTTATTGGGCATGGTGAAAAAAAGAAATGCTATATTCTAGGAATTATGATTATAGTAAACATATCAATGGAAATGCCAGCAAACTTGTGCTCCCCTATTCAAAATAAACCTAACACACACTACCAGTTTGATTGCATGCAAGTTTGTTTGGCTGAAGGGCTTTACTTTGTGCATAATAAAAACAGCAGACATGCAGAAGCTTTTGCTTTGATTTCTGCACTCTGTTCACATGACACTGCTTTTGCATTTACTTGTGGCATAGTACAGATAGTATTGTTTAAAGATGAACATTTGTGACACACTTGACAGTGCGCTACCACATGTGCTTCTTGCAGCAGCATCTATTTTCAAGCTGTTTGACTGTGTGCACTCTGTGCATGCCACGTTTTATGCTTGTGCCTTTGATATAGTTTTTCTAGTAGTGATTGTGTAATGATGTTAAGGACTTCCATTTAAGGACTGCAACAAATCACATCAGTTCATTTTGAGCTCCCTGTGCAAACCAGGGGTAGCCAGTTAAAACTTCCCAGATGTGGAGACTGCATTCTGATCGGAAGGGCAAGCAGAAATGCAGTCGACTTCCATTAATACGAAACTGGTTGAATTCTCCCGCGGGTCAAAATAAACAAAAGGCAGAAAAACTTTGCTTTTAAGAGTGGAACGTGATAGCATTCAAAGATCTCTGGCTGCTTATCAGGCTTTTTTCTCGTATATTCAAATTACAATCCGATGCTATCACGTCTGTAGGTTGGGGTTTAGTCGTACATTCTGACAGATTTAAATTAAGTTTTGACGGATTTTACTTTGAGAAATTAAATTTTGTTCCCTAACGCTTTGTGCCATGCGAAGGGCCTGCCTGGTCGGGGTGGTTTGGGTTGATGTGGTTGGAAATGATTATTTCTGCCACTGACGCCGGCGAGCCCACGCCAACATCGACGCCGACATCGACGCCAACGCTGACTTTTTTGCAACATGGGGCCCTTAACGCTATCACGTAAAAAAAGAATGCCGAAACATGCCGTTGATTCACTTGGCAGTATTCACCTTTAAAGTTACCTTCGCCGCAATACAGTTGTTATGCGCCGAAGCATACAAAGCGGGGGAAAGGTGTCACTGTTACGGGACATAACACATGTTACTTAATTTACACACACACATGCGCAGTCTCCAGTCACAGTATGAGCACCCAGATAACTAATAAGTTTATTGGCTGGTCTTTAGAGATTTTGGTAGACCCCTGCTCTTTCGTTGGCTTGAAACGTCCCTTGACTTTCGGACCCAGCTGGCCGAGAGAGCTGCCGAGATGCAAGGCATCTCGGCCATCTCCTAGGTGAGGGGAGCCAGAATAGCAACGTCAGAAACGGCTCTGAATGGCTGCCAGTATGCTTATTAGGCTTCTAGGTGCTTGTACTGTTACCGGAGACAGCGCGTGTGCGCCTGTATAATTAGGAAACGCATACTATGTCCCATAACAGTTGCCCCTTTGCATTCTTGGTATGCTTCACCGCATAATACGGCTGTATTACGGTGAAGATAATTAGTCAATCTTAAGTTATTCGGCGAAGGCCAATCTTATGATCGAAATAACAGAAGTATGGGCCCATAGACACATGTATGGGCGCCGGCCGGGAACTTCGGTAGGGATCACGTTAAACGAAAAATCGAATTAATGGAAGTCTACTGTATCTGTGCACAGGAATTTTGGTGTTTGTTAAAGAAGTCCTGGTGAGTGAGGTTCTACAACTGAGTTGAATAATTCTAAATATGAGACCTCTCATTCTGAGAATGCTGAAAAATGATCTTTAGCTCTCCACAATGCCACCACTCATAATGAAGACATACCTTGGTTACAGTCTGCATTCAGGATAGTATCATGGTTATTTCTGGTGTTGCCCATCTTCTTGCTACTTGGAGTAACCATACTGAAATTGCTAAGAATTAACTTTTCTTGTAGCGCCATAAGTAAAAAAGTATGATTGTTCTTACTATTCGTAGAACTTGGGGAGTAAGGAGAAAAACTTGCAAAGCATCAACTGTTCCTCTTAGCACCATGTAGGTGTGGGTTTCATTGGCAACACTGGTTAAACTCGCTAGCTAGCCTAGCTCATAGTACAGTGGCATCAGAAGTTTGGAGGCGGGAGCAAAGTAGAATGATTCTGCAGATACCTGGCCATTTGGCTCGCTTGGTTGCAAGTGCACGCTCCCCGGCACCTTTGCCCCCTTAGTCACCAAACACTTCTGTGAACACCATGGTGCCCCTGTCATGGTGTACGATTGTGCAGGGGTAGGGTGCAAAACCAACGCCATGTTACATAACCTTGAAAAGTTATCTTTTTGATGATTGGGAGTTTTTCTAAATGTTATAATAATGTCATGTAATGTTACAGTTGACTTCCGTTTAATGAAGATAAACTAGGTGTTCACTTAATTCACTTGTGCGCAAAGATTTCAATGAGTGCTTGCACAATCTGTGCAGGAAAAAGCTTGTATCTTGGCCTTATGCCAAACATCAGTTGTAATGAGAGCTTGCTAAGTCTATGAACTGAAAGTATGGCAGAGATGGGTTATGAACCAAATTCAAAGTGCTCAGTGCCATAGAAGCTGACAGATATGTGTTGTGTAGGTGACAGGACCTGTCTGCTTTTTAGTGTCTCCCCCTTAGTTTATAGAAAATTCTGCTAGACCATCTGCTGGCTTCTGTGTGCAGTCTTAGTTGTTTTGATAGCTGCTAAATATATGGTAACTGGATATTTCCTGGAGATCCACTTTTTAACCTGCTTAAAGAATGTTTACAGTGCACTCGAAAGTGCACAAATCTTGGATATGATGATTTGTACAATGTCAATTTTTGAGCACATCTTTGTGCCAATTAGAACCATTTTAGGTGACTATATTGATGGTTTGATGGATGTTTTCAAGGTAATCATTCATTTAATCATATAGTCTATGATAGTGCCAGATTTATCATCTCACTGAGTTTGCATAAACAAAGTCAACTGTACGTAGTGATCATTGTCGGGCTTGTACTAGTTGAGATCTGCACCTTAGGATACTTATTGTATTATTAACTCTTTTGCTTTAATTGCCACTAATATTGGATTAGCTTTGGTTATTACATTTGTTTGTGCTACGCATGTCACCCATGCTTCTGAACCTATTGGTAGTGATGTGTGAACTATGAAACCACTGCTTTGGGGCTGCTCCACTAGCTGAGTCTTGCACTGCTGGTTCACTTTCTTTGCTGTTGCTTTTCTCACTGCTGTTTCTTTAACACAAGCTCTTCTAAATATAACAAAAAAACAAGCACAGAAAGCAACCAGTATGAGAAAGATAATATGACAAGTGCTTTCGTCCCATTCTTTTTCCTCTATTCACCTCTTTTCATGCTTTATATATATATATATATATATATATATATATATATATATATATGAACTAGTACCAACTCGCCCAACAGCTAACTTTTCAAAATGCATTTGCAAATTTCTTGCACTTTGCTGTGCAGTTTGGTAGTTACGGCTGCATTAAAAGCACAAGAATTCCAGCGTTAAATTTGTTTATTTTGAATGAAACTGTTTTATTTTATGGAAGAATATGACCACTTAATCTTGGAAAAGGCCAAGTTCATTAGTTGTATAATTTCTCTTAGCCTGTTTTCTGCTGCCCAGCATTTGCAGGGTCAGTGTCTTGCGGTAAGACCAGAGTCTTCTGGGGAGGTTGCAGATTATGGAGTTCTGTGAAGTCATGGGGTTATCTTAATAGGTGTATGAAATATTTTCTTGACAATGCTTGCAAGAAAGTATCAAGTCATAGATGACAAATAATGCAGTTAAACCTCGACGTAACGAACTTCAATGTAACAAATAATGTACTTTTTTAACTTGATGCCTAAAAACGTCATGTATTTTAGCCTCGAGGTAGCAAAATGTGTGTGTGCATTATTTCAGTGCAGCCAAATTTCACTGGTGCCGCGAAGGAAGATTGAGGTGTACAATGAAAACTGTACGGCAGGTGCCACTGGCCAAATGGCTGAATTACATGCTGCTGTTCAGGCGCACCACAATAGTGTTATTAGGTAAAGCTATCCTCGGACATTGCGCTGCACATATGGTTGCGCGATGGAAATTAGTCTGTTCACGCAAAACTTTAAAGGTGTGTTTTTGTCTATAGCACTCAGCCTGTCCTGGCTGCTGCGACTTGTCCCAGACAAAAGGGTAGTGCAGGTTAGAGGTGGCGTGGAAGTGAAGAATGCTCATTGTTTAAACGTGTACGGTATGTACGAAGCGCAGTGCTCAGGGTGGTGTACTGTGGCAGGTGCTGCCTTTGGCAAGTGGCATACGTACACTGCACGTTAGTGCATGCACAGTGCAACAGGCTAAATAGTGGCATGCTGGCATGTGATCTTTGCCAATGCTTAGTCAACGAGCTTGCCTTTATCATTCACCTGCGGAAACTGAAGAGGCGACCGATCTACCATGCGATATGAAGAGGCGACCGATCACTGCGCCTATAAATGATGTTAAAATGAAACCGCCCTCGAATGTCGCGCTGTGTGTAAGGTTACATGATTCAAAAATATAAATAAAAGTGACTGAGCTTTTTATGCCATTTGTGGGCTGAATGTTGCAGTCAACAACATGCACTTATCTTTGCCACATTGCAGAAGTGACTGATATTCTAGTACGCTCTAGGAGTGACGAAAGCTTACTCCGCAGAATAGCACATATGTGCATACGCACAAAGTGCATAAACTCTGCGTGCATGCGCTAAGGACTGTGAGCAGCACCACATACTGTCTTATGAAAAGCGGCGCAGGTGGTGGGCGCGATAGGACAAGTCGTGGGACACTGGAAAATGAATTTCGGAATGACACCAAAGCTTAAGTCTGCTCAATTCCTGCCAACAGATTATCAACTGTGGAAACAACGAAGAGGAGATTGATTTGCCTCCATGCACCACAGCATTACCCCGCACAGATAGTGCAGCATATGCTGTGTGCAGTGGTGCGACTTGTGTACGGATAATTTTGTAATAATTTTTCCTTAGTTATGCAGATCCAAATTTAGGGGTGTGACCTTTACACGGGGTGCATTCCTTGTACAAGATATATGCAGTGTTCAGTGTTTTCAGTTCAAACTGAAAAAGGTGCGCAGGATCTTTTTTCTAGAAGTTGCTTTAAATTTAAAAGGGTCAGTGAAAGAAAATTTACCAGAGAGTTGAGACAGTGATCATGTGCAGCTGCGAGCCTACACGCGCTTTGATGCAAGGTGCAAGACGATGTCAAGGTCGTGCGTCAGCCTGCCGGCCAAAGAATCATTTTTTTTAATTTGTGGGCATTTCGCCTGCCGCTGCTGTGAAAATGAAAAGTGGGAAGGGGGCTATGTAGAGCCAGCATCTTTGCAGTCTACATGCTGCAACCACTGTGGTGGATGAACCGGGCAAGTTCACTGATGCCAACGTGAGGTTGTATCTACCTAATAATTTTTTATGAAATATTTGCTAAGGTCTGTACCCACGTAATGTTACAAATAGTCTTTTCTATTTGTGTTCGAATATCAAATGCACTCACTCTTAATTACCGCATAGTCACATCGCTGCATGGCATTGTGCCTTTGCTAGACTGCTTCCCAAAAACTTCGTTATTCTGTGTATTGGACGTAGGTACAGTGTTGAATAGTAGGATCTGATGTAATAAATAATTCAGCGGAAAGCCGCTAGGTGGAGAGAAGTAATTAAAGGGAAAATTAGACATCCACCCAGTCGTAGCAGTTGCTACAAAGGAAAATCATACAGGTTCCTCGAAAGAAAAAGCCTCGCAGTTGAAGAAAAATTCGTCCTGGTCCGGGACTCCAACCCGGGACCACCGCCTTTCCGGGGCTGCCGCTCTACCATCTGAGCTAACCAGGCAGCTAGCAGATGGCAGGGCAAAGTCAAATTTATCAACAACTCGAACCAAAGGCAAGTGTTTCATGTAATAGTTCAGCGGAAACCCGCTAGGTGGAAATATTGGTTGTTCTTTCGAGGAACCCGTATGGGTTTCCTTTCAAGCAATTGCTACGACTGGGTGGATGTCTCATTTTCCCTTTAATTACTTCTCTCCACCTAGCGGGTTTCCGCTGAACTATTACGTCGCACTTGCCTTTGCTTTGAGTTGTTGATAAATTCTACTTCGCCCTGCCATCTGCTAGCCGTCTGGTTAGCTCAGATGGTAGAGCAACTGCCCTGGAAAGGTGGTGGTCCCGGTTTCGAGTCCCGGACGAGGACGAATTTTTCTTCAACTGTGAGGCTTTTTCTTCTGAAGAACCCGTATGGGTTTCTTTAGTAGCAATTGCTACAACTGGATGGATGTCTCATTTTCCTTTTAATAATGGGATCTGTGGTCATACAGCACATTTCAACATCCCCAAAATTAGTGAACCAGATATTCACCAAATCAAACTGATTGCATGGCGTGAAAAATTATCCACTGAGAAAAAAAGCTCTCGATGAAAAAAACAACCGAAAAAGTAAGTCGAGTTTTGGGAATGTAAAAATCGGGAACACTGAACCCTAGATATACATTATTCTGACATAAAATTTTGATGTAATGAAGTACCTACAGTTTAGACTTTGTTATATCGAGGTTTAACTGCACTAGCTATACATGGAGTCACTGTATTTGTAGGAGCAAAGGAGCAGCATTGCTTAGCCTTTGCAAGCAAAAGATTTTGCAATTTTTTTTTTATTATAGGGAAGCAGCACTTGAGGATAAATGTTTTAAGCTTAATATGGTTTGCCTGTATTGGTTGCTATATTTTTCTGGCTAATAGTCAAGTATTGTAAACATCATTATAAAATTATCCATCTCTGGACTTCAATTTCCATGACATTTGAAAGTGTATACAGGGTGTCCCAGCTATCACGCAGCACGATTTAAAAAAAGAGGAACGGCGTTACGCGAAGCAAACCTAGTGCGTATTGTTTCCAGTACAGTGGAGTAGCCGCCAGTATTTTTTTCGTTACTGAGATTTAATTAATTGTAATTAATTATCTAACTTGGGAAGTACTGTCCTAATTATCAAAGTGTCAATGAGAAAGTTGTAGAGCAACTTGAAAAACTCCCAATACAGCTTTCCGTTGCTCAATACGTGCTACATAAGTGTTTTTCCAAGCATGAAAGAAGCCCACGAATACACGCAAAGTGCCTCGAGCGGCCAGTCGCGCGGCAATGTTGCGTGTATTCGGGGGCTTCTTTCACACTCGGAAAAACGCATTTATGTAGCACGTATTGAGCAACAGAGCTGTATTGGGAGTTTTTCATGTTGCTCTACAACTTTCTCATTGACACTTTGATAATTAGGACAGTACTTCTCGAGTTAGATAATTAATTACAATCACCTAATTAAATCTCAGTAACGAAAAATTTACTGGTGGCTACTCCACTGTACTGGAAACAATACGCACTAGGTTTGCTTCGCGTAACGCTGTTCCTCTTTTTTTAAATCGTGCTGCATGATAGCTGGGACACCCTGTATATGAAACCAGGTATTACGGCTATTCATAACTTCTATTTGTGATGTTTACGTATAGTAGGTAATTATCAAGCACCCCACTAAAAGATACTCTGGAAGCATTTTGTTTCTATAAATAAAAGTAAAATTCAGCAATTTGTGTTAACAAGGCTGATAACATATATTTTTTTTTGGCATGTGTGAGAGTAGTGTGCCATGTCATAGAGCTTCATGGTTTTCTTTCTCTTTTTTTTTTTTGGGTGGGATGCTTACTCAGTGCCTCTGTTTTCCCTCTTGTTCTCTCGTCTTTCCTCTTTTTTTCTACCTCTTTTGCATGCCCTTGTCCGTCCTTCCATTTGCTCCCTCTGGACACTCCGGGCAGTCTATGCGAGGAAGCAAGTGATTCGTCTAGACACAGATGTCTTGACCAATCCCGTCCTTCCACCGGCTGGGCTCCCTGAAGCACCACCTCAGGTGCCTGGTCGCATTAGGCTACGGCAGCAGTACCCTGAAACTTGGCTTTGGACCAATGCCACTGCCAGGTATTCGCAAACCCAGCTTGCATTGCATCTTTCACCTTGGGAGGATGCTGCCATTTTCATCATTGTTTTCTGGTGCACTACTGGGCTTGCATTGACTATTTGCTATTGTGGAGGTGGTTCCTGGGTGCAGTGAGTGCAGTGGTTTGAGGTTTTTGTATTAGGATGCAACAGTCATGATTGGGAAATTGGATGTTTCCTGTTCAATGTGAATATGAAAGTAGGTGTTGAAGTAAGGGTGACAATTGAAAAGTGCGTCATTATGCTGCTTTGTTTATATTTCTAAAACACTTTGTGATGCGCTGTATTTAGACCTTTCAGTGTACTATGTTCAGTGTAGTGGTCGGGGCTGCAATTCACATTGGTACAGCACGGAGGCTTCCGTGCAGAAACTTGAGTAGTCTACAATGTTATTTGAATACAGAACTTGCTCTTGCTTGTAATTCTCATCCTAGCAAGCTGACGTAGAAATAAATACTGTGCAACACAAAAGTTCAGTAATAAAAATTGGGTCTGCAAAAATGGGCTTTCATGTGCACTTCAAGTTTTGGTTTGCTTGTGCTAGATGCTTGAACTATGAAATGAAACACATACATGCTTTTATTTCTACACTGGCAACTTTTGTCTTGAATTGCATTTTCAGTCATTTCAAAATTGTCTTGAGTACTGAAAAGAAATTGTGTTCCAAGACCACAATGAAATGAATTTTCTGTTGTGTGCTGTATCATAAAATGTATTTGTGATGTCCTTTAAACACGCCTAATGATCATGACCTTTTCTTGTTCTTATCACAGTCCTGATGGTAGGGCTGTTATTTCAAGTACTGTCCCTGACACCATTACATCATGGGTAATCAGTGCATTTGCACTAGATTCCCTTACTGGCCTTGGTATTTCACCCTCTCAAGCAAAAGTAAGATTTTATATTATGTCACTAGTTTGCAGTGAATAGTATTTAAAGAATTGCTATTGCATGTAGTTTAATACTTAGATGGTATGATTGCATAAAGATTTAATAAATACACAGCACACTATACACAGGCAAGTTTTAAGTTAATTTCCTTGTACTGTACTTTTTACTCTATCATTGATGCGCATTATGTCAGGCGATTACTGCCTCAGTTTTGTTCAACTTCTACTGGTCTTTTTGGAAAAATGTAGATTGAGGGTGCCTCGCACTTTCTTGCATCTGTTGAATGCGAGTGAGAAAAACTGTTATGGAAGAAACAAATGGCTATGGAAAGATAGAGAAGCATTATAGGATATAAGCTCATCCATGTAACTACTGAAATGAACCATTCAAAATTTCCTGTGCTCAGTGCATTGTATTAGTTAGAGATTGATTATTGTTACCAATAATTGTGTGCTTGAATTTGCTGTTCTTTGACAAGCATGTATGTTCTATTTTTTGTGATAATGCGAATGTTTTATATACTAGGTGACTGTCTTCCGGCCATTTTTTGTCACTGCCAGTTTGCCATACTCTGTTCTTCGTGGAGAGTCTGTGGCAATCCAATGTGTAGTTTTCAATTACAACAACAAGCCGGTTGAGGTAAGCTTTGTCTTTTGTAGCCCGCAATGCTATAACTTGACAGAATAATTTATGTGAGGTTTTTTTCTTTTTTTTTTTTCTTGACGGTCTTGCATGCATTGTTGAGCTGGCAATTTCTGACTTTCTCTTGGCACATGCATTTTAGGCGGAAGTGACATTAGAGAATCAACGTGGAGAGTTCGTCTTCAGTTCATTGTCAAATGATGTCACAGGGGAAGAAGGAAAGGACAGGCGTTCCAAGAAAGTTACGGTAAGTGCAATTTTGGTGCTGTTTTGGTCATATTGTGTTGTACATCTCCAGGTTTAAACTTCTCATAAAAACTTCTAAAACTTGGTTTGATTATTTGATTTTTATATGTATTGTTGAAGCAGCATGAAACGTTCACTACACACAGAGAAAGACAGTCTGTCAAAATTGTGCTTTCAAAGAGCACAAGTTGTATAAAAAAGCACGCATGAAGAAAGGCTGGTTCATTTCAACTTCTTTTATATTCTGACAACTTCTGCAGTTTGTTTTCTTGCAAGCTTTTCCATGCTTGACATTCCCACACATGTTTACTTTTTGTCCATGACTGAGTTTCACCGAATTATGTTATCATGTTATTACTGTAGAATTATGTTATCATATTATTGCTGTATCCAAAATTTCTTGAACGGTGTTCCCAATTTTATAGCAAAAGCGGCACATTTAATCATTGTATGAGCAACATGAATAGTGTTGTACAATCGTAAATCTATGCGAGCACCAGCAATCACTCTGGAATGTAGGGTGACACATGTGGGTGGGACTTCACCGTACGATATTAGACTTGAAGACTGCTAGTGTTGTCACTTTAGTGCTGCTTTGTTTTCAGGACACTAGTTCACCCATTAAAAGTTTAAATCTTTATTCATTCTTTTTTGGTAGTGTTCCTAGCTTCACTCTCACTACACAGCGACAGTATTGTTATGTGTCTGTGGTTGCAATAATTTAATGCATCTATGTGGGCATTACTTGCACTTTTGGGAAAATGATTAGTAAGCTGCTTTGCTCCAGTTTTACGGTGTTGTAGGGCTTGCTCTGCGTGCGTGTGCGTATGTGTGTGGGTGCATGCATGTTTTATAACTTAGCACAGTTTTTACACTTGGCTAATGTGTTTCCTGCACAAGTTGTGCAGTCCTAATAAATTTTACTGTCACTTCTCAGGTGCCAGCTCAGGATGGTGTACCTGTGTCTTTTCTGATCACACCTCTTAAGCTGGGCTACATTGACATTCGGGTGTCAGCTACTTCAAGTCTGGCTGGTGATGCCATACTGAAGAAACTCCTTGTCAAGGTAAATGCCTGCTACAGCCTTCGACACTTGAAATGACTTGAAAGGCAGGCAGACGTTCCTTCACAGAATCATCCTTGCTTTTACGTAATTTTTTATTATTAGTTTTTATGACCTGTGATACCACGTAGTATTTTTTTTTTACATTATTAATAACAAAAGCACAAGTTTTGTAATAGTGGAGTGTCTTTTGTTTTAAAGTCTGTGTCTATGAAAGAAAATAGGATTGGTGGGAAGCAGGATTGAAGAGACAGTGAAAGTGAAGTCTGCTGTTAAAAACCAAGAAAGGCTACATTTTGTGTTACCATACCTGAATTGGCTATTGTGTGACCTACCAGTAATGTTGGTTTTGGGAAAGTACTGTAGTAGATGTGCCATTTTAATGAGAGACACTTTATGCCTGAGTGTTTTGAAACCAGGGATGGTATGTGATACTCTGTGGGTAGCCAAATGTTATGACTGACTTGAGTATTTCTTGATGGTATGCAAGGCAGGTAGGTATTGTTAAGATGTGGTGTGCACCATGTGTTTGCTGGATACATTTATTGCCTTCTTGGTGTTCAAGTATTTTCCTTGCTTCCCCTTGCTTCTAGTGGCCTTGCATACTGTATTTTCACTAGCGTGGTTCACAAAATGCTTGCATTAACTCAAACTTGCCTATCTAGAAATATTGGCTGTCCAAAGATTTTTATTGCACATTCAGATGCCATAAATAAGTGCTCTGTTGGAGAACATTGTATAACACTGTAGTTTTTAAGCAATGTATTTCCATCTATACTTTATCAATATTGTTTTTTTCGTGGAGTCGGGGACAAAGCCATATGTGCCGTGCTATCTCCTGCTGATGACACTGATTTTTACGCACTCTAGGAAAGCACTTTGTTCGAAGGTTTTATTAATGTTGACAGTGAAGTGTAAGTACTCTCCTACACTTGTGGGCCCATAATGAGCAATAATCATGAGGGAGCACTATGAGTGAGCACTATGAGTGGCAGTGCGATCTGTAGTGAGCTGCATCAATATTCGATAAGCATGTCCACATGCACTTTGGACTCTGATGCCACGAGAGTATTCTACATTACGCCAGTACTGAAAGGTCATATAAGTGTGTGTGTGTGTGTGTGTGTGTGTGTGTGTGTGTGTGTGTGTGTGTGTGTGTGTGTGTGTGTGTGTGTCGGGTTTTTTGGCACAAAAGCAACTGTGGCTATCCTGCGCCAAACACAAGGTGAAAGGTCATATAAGTATATCGGCATACTTTGTATCGGGATATCGCAATTGTTTTCAAGTGCAGAGAGCTGCTTTGCAATTTTGGATTATTTAAAGTTAAAAGTTTATCATGCACTGCTGGTAAAGTGAATTTTACTGTGTTTACTGTATTTATATCTTCTGTAATGTTTTAATTTATTACATAATACTGTACTTATTGTACTGTTAATATTTTTATATGTAAACTGTTTATAATGTCCAGTACTGATGCATTGTTTTTTATCATTCCCTCCACCCCTCCTGTTACTCAATGGCTCATGTGTGCTCTGTAATGTATGTTTAAATAAATAGAAAATAAACATATAAATAGCAAAAATTGGTAGGCTTGCACCACAGAATCAGTTTTGGTGCAATGAGGGCTGGTGGCTATAAGTCAAAGCACCAATGCAGTGTATGTTAACATTTATTTATGCACAGTGTATTGTTGATGGTGAGAATGTGCACAATGTGCAGGTTGTTAAAGAGACATAGGTTCACTGACTAAAGTTTTTTTTTTTTTAATTGCTTGCTCCATTCTGCTGCAGCCTGAAGGCTCAAAACAGCACTTCAACAAGGCCATCCTAATTGACAGAAGGAATCCTTCAGCTCCTCCCACTGTGGCCAACATCAGTATTCCTGTTCCAAAGAATGCAGTTCCTGGATCTGAGAGGATCAGTATCTCTGCAATTGGCAAGTGACTTTGGTATTTATGGGACCCACTTGTATGGGTGTGTGTTTAGACTAAGCCTGTAAGATCAGAGAAGTGATTGAAGCACAGCTTGTACATTTTACTGCTAGCCAACATACATTTATGAAAGATAAAGAAAATATCAAGAATGGGTTATTCTGTCATTCCTCCCAGGATTTGAGTGACCATCCGGTTGCACAAGTAATTGCTGCACAAAAGAGAATTTTATGACTGTCTACACATATCCTTGCTTACAATAAATATCAAGGACAGGACACTGTCCTTGATTTTCATAGAATGATTTAGTCTTTATTGTGTGTCATTCTTGAGATGTGGTGCCAACAGACAATGAAGCCTAGGAAAGCATAGGGGAAAGTGCTTTCCTTGGCTTCATTTTCTGTCAGCTTCATGGAACTACACCAAAAATTGAGCCCTTCATTTCTCCTTCTCATTCTTGAGGTATGGTTGTACGTAATCAAGATTTTATTGGCGCAACAGCTGTTGCAGGTATAATGTGCCATCTGTATAGTTATACAGCAGAACCCCGCTGTTACGTTCCCGGGTGCTGTGTTTTCCCGGCTGTTACGTCGTTTTCAGCTGGTCCTGGCATACATATAGAATAGATAGATAGAATCCACTTTATTTCCAACACAGAAGTTGGGGGTCCCCAGGCAAAAAGCTGTCTCAGACAGCTTGACGGGACCTAGGGGCCTACAGAGAGCAACAGGCAGTGGATTTCACAAATTCAAACAATTATACAGTACACAGTACGTACATACAATCATTATGAACAATCATTATAAACAATACATAGTCATTATGAAGAAGAAATAAACTTGCTTGATACATGTATAGCATACATGGTGGACACTATCACAGAATGCATAAATACTGCAGGAAATGAAACAGCCAGGAGAAGAAAAGACAAAAAGATCATTGCTTCGTCAGGTAATCATGCACCTCCGATTTAAACGTGCTGACAGGGGCACTGAAATTAATGCTCGTTTTTAAGAGGTTGTATAGTGTTGGTATGCAGTGGTCCAGCCTAGATCTACCGTAATTTGTGCGTGTACGCGCAACTGGTACTAGCCTGTTACGTATGTTGTAGTCATACGGGGAATGTTCTGTATCATGTGGAAGTTTATTTTTATACATATAAAGAGACAGTTTATAATCATATAACTTAGACGCTTTGAACATATTATGTTTAATGAATAGGGGATCAGCGGGTAATAGGCTCGGGTGTCCATTAAAGTTCTCAAAGATTCTTAATACCTTCTTTTGGAGCCGCTCCAGTTTGTTATAGGTGGTGGTCGTTGTAGTACCCCAAACTAAAGTACAATATGAAAGACGCGAGTAAAAATTAGCATAATATATTGAGTTCTTTAGTTTCATTGGAATTAATTCCCTTAGTCTGTAGAGGCAACCAACTGCTTTGCCTAATTCAATCGTGAGTTTATTAACGTGCATGTTCCAAGATATTGTTTCTTCGAACCAAACACCTAAAAATTTTTCGGATGCAACGCACTGCAGGGGCATTCCTTGAAAGTTTAGGGTGAGTTCAGTCACATTGCTTATTGAGCGGTTTAAAAATAATGTATTTCGTTTTTTTAATATTTAAGTTTAATCTGTTAGAGTTCAACCACTGTTCAAGGTTAATTAGGTAATTGTTTATCGTTGTGTTTAAGTGAGCTAAAGTTGGTGCTGAAAAGAAAATATTAGTGTCATCAGCATACATGACCAGTTTCAGAGAATTAGGCACATCACATAAGTCATTGATGTAAAGTACAAACAATAAGGGCCCCAGAATTGACCCCTGAGGCACCCCGGGGTGTGTTTTACCACAGTAGTCGGAGATGACAAATCACCGACTTTCACACACTGTTTTCTATTGTAAAGATCATTATTTATGAGATCATGGGCGACTCCACATATACCATAGTCATGCAGCTTTGACAATAGAATATTATGGTTTACACAATCAAATGCTGTCCTTAAATCAATAAACAAACCCACTGTAAAACGTCTGTTTTCAATGTTGCTAAGAATTTCATCTTTGATTTGCAATAACGCCATTTCAGTAGATTTTTCTTTCTGGAAGCCATTTTGTGAATCATTCACAACGCGGTATTTAGTGAAAAAGCTCTTGAGCCGTGTATTAATGACATTCTCAAAAACTTTGGACAAGATAGGCTGAACAGATATCGGTCGGTAGTTTGTTATATCACTGACGGCTCCACCTTTGTGAACACTCCTGTTCACAAAGGTGGAGTTCCCATAGAACCCGATGCATAGGACCCAACTCCGGCAGCGGCCACGCGGGCACTGTATCTTGAAAGCGATCTGCGACGTGGAAAAAGTGCGTGCCCACGCGGCGTTGTACTCTGGCATCAACTGCGTACTATGCCACCACGCGCGGTCGCGCGGGCCGTATCTTGAAAGCGATCTGCATTGGGGGCAGAGTCTATGGCAGTGTAGCACGAAGCTGTAAAGGAAACCCACACAAGTTTCTCGGTAACAAAGCTTCGCAGTTGAGGAAAAATTCACCCTTGTCCAGGATTTACTTGTGGGCAATTGTGTGCATACACAGTGTAGCCTTTTATGCACAAATAATAAAATGCTTGCCATTCTATATGTCAGTAGTTGGTTCTCCTTCCACTAAACAGTGAACACAAAATTGAACTTGCAGGTGACCTTCTTGGCCCAAGCGTGAACAATTTGGACCAGCTGCTGGTGATGCCACATGGCTGTGGAGAACAAAATATGTTGGATTTTGTGCCAAACATTGTTGTTCTCGACTACCTGAGCCGAGCCAATCGGTTGTCGGATGCTGTTCGGGGCAAAGCAATACGCAACCTCGAGGATGGTAAGACATGTACCTACTCCTTATTGCTTAAGTTGCTCAGGGCGTTTTTCAGGGCGTTTTTGCATTCCCCATTTTAAAGCATTGAACTTTATTTGCATCATGCAGGATAATCTGTACAGAAATGCTGCGTTCGCATCAACAAGTTCAAAATTGTTTGTAGTCTGTTTTTGAAGTATGCTTTTAAGGCATCACCTGAAGCCACATTCATTGTAGTAAGGCACTGTCTGCAGGGATTTCCGATGAGAATTTCTTACATGAAGGCTGAAGTTAAAGTGGAACTACAGCCTTAGAAGCATTACGCACACCTTTTATTGCTGCGGTGCGCTCTCCTTGATAAGCCTCACTCCCTTGTAGCAGGCTTTACAGGAAATTTGGGACGTGGGAGCCTACAGAACTCATGACAGAACTATATATTGGAATAATGCATTCTTTTTTCTTGCCTTCACAGCTTCACTTTACCCCACCCTGCAAAAGATTTGTGTGTCATATCTGCCTCACTGGTATCTTATCTAGGCTTACAATCCTCTTCTTGATTTTGAGTCTATTTGTCATTTTCATGCACTGAGATCGCGGGATCGAATCCCGGCCGCGACGGCCACATTTCGATGGAGGCGAAATGCAAAAATGCCTGTGTGCTTGCGTTGTAGTGCATGTTAAAGAACCCCAGGTGGTCAAAATTAATCTGGAGCCCTCCACTACGGTGTGCCTCATAATCGGAACTGGTTTTGGCGTGTAAAGTCTAGTTCTGTGTGAAGACTGAATATGACAAAAATAGTGGTAGAAGATTAAGAAGGCAATGTTGAATAATATTTACACAAGCGGTAACCTGAGCGGAGCTCCAGGGAAATACTCTAGGGGAAGCATGAGAGGGCAGAGGGACCGGAGAGCACCTCCACCACTTATGAAACCACGATTAGGCCACGGGTCTCCCTTTTATTTCAGCAAGCGAGCCACCCACTACTACGGCCCACAGTGTTTTTTTTTTTTTTTTTTTTATCGTTAGTATAGGCATCTTGCCCTGAAGCTTTCCACAGGTGACAGCAGTGCCAGAACACACAGCCTAGCAAGCAGAAGAAACAAAATTGGAGAGATGAGATTCAAATTTGTGACGATGCTTAAGAATGGTTATAGTGAGGCAAAGGTTATTTTGGAAAGTAGCAGAACAAGCATTACCAAGCTAGGGCTTTGGTCTGGGCATCTGGTCGGGGGGTTTGGTCGAGTTCTGGGTTTGGGCTCAGCATTTAACATTCAAATGTCTCTTGGCATTTGGAAGGCTGTTTTCACTTTTTTCACAGCCCTAGTGACTGGTGTCGGTGACACTGGTTGGATAAATGAGTCGCAGTGGCCTCTGGCCTGTGCAGGATGCCTATGTTTAGATCAATTGCATAGCTTCTTTACATCCACATGCATGCAAGACTGTGTATAGTTGCTGTTGTGCTAGAACAGCGGATACCTTTACATGTGACTGGGAAAGCTTATGAGGTTGATGCCATTTGCTGTTATGATTTGAAGATAAAGACAGCTCAAATTGGTAGTTAGGAGGGCCAAACAGTGGGGCAAAGAGAAAATGCCAATTGATCATCAGCAGTATTAACCACCATGCTTGATAGCTAATGGTCCACTGGTATCTCCAGTGAGATTTGCACTCTCCCTGGGTTCTGAATTGCTCAAGGGAGCTCCATTCGTGTTTCCAGCTAGACCTTGGAGCTTTTGTTGCATGCCACAGATATCAGATGCAAGCGCTTATGAAATACATTGCTGCATATATAGACACATTAGCTTGTAGTGAAAACGCATTAAAAAAAAATCCATGTACTTGTAGACTTCCTTTAAGACTGACTCCGTGTAAATCCTGATGAGCTGAACAGTTCAGGAGTCTTTCTTTAATTCTTGTAAATTAAGTGGACTTTAGTGGACTTCTGTGAACCAGCTCCCAGGCTCCCTCTGTGTTAGTCTGAGAGGGGGTCTACTGTATACAAGGCATTAATAATAAAAGGCCCCTTGATCTATACCAAGTATGATGCCATGTATACTGAGTTCTATTACAGGGCACCACATTTCTTTCTGCTCCCATTAATTAAAGGTTTAGAATTTCATATAACTGCTACTCCCATGACGGATTGTACCAGTAAGAAGTGCAATTCTAACTTTTGCGCCAATTTTCTCCACTGTTCTGGCGACCAGAACAGTGGAGAAATAAAATTCTAAAATCTAAAATTCTAAATCAATTTCTACCAAATCCTATAATCACTAAATCAGTTGACTGCTAAAGTATTTTTCATTTTTTTGGCAGAAGAAAGAAAAAGTTTTATGACTTAAAAAAAGGCCAAACTTCTCTTTTCCTGAATTGTTCATCTTGGAATGTTGATTTCCTTATGACTGCAAAGAATCCTTACGAATTCTTTTTCATGCTGGTATGTCACAGATTTTGAAACGTGTTGTTATTTAGGGCTTGTTTTTAGTACAAGACAAATTCTCGTAACTTGCTACGTTGAGTCTTTGGTTTCTTTAGAATGCAGTGTCATTGGATATCCTTGTTCTGACTTTGTTGATATACGAGGGTACTGGAGATAAAGCATTCTGTGTGTGACCTAATAAAAGGTTGTCTTTCAGGTTGCATTAGTACTGTCATTCCCTAAGGTTTGTGTCCATTGATTTGTTGCTATTTGTTTGATCACTATAGGCTACCAACGAGAGCTGACATACAAGCGTGATGACAATTCGTTCAGTGCTTTTGGCAACACAGACAAGAGTGGCAGCACATGGTTGACAGCATTTGTGCTCAAGAGTTTTGCTCAGGCTTCACCATACACAGTTATTGACCCCAAAGTACTTGAAAATGCCACTGCTTGGCTCGTGGCACGCCAGCAGGGTGACGGCTCATTTAACGAACCTGGAGAAATTATCTACAAACCAATGCAGGTATGTGCTTAAAATGAACTTGGCGATTGATGTGGAGATGCCGATTTTTGCATAAATTGATATACAGTGGAATCTCATTGATACTATCTTCACGGGAACCGGAAAGTAAACCGTATCATCCGAAAATTGTCCAAAGCAGGCTACAGAAACTATGAAAATATGCATACTCGGTGACCAACTCAATAGCAAAGGTTCGTGTGGCATCAGTCAACGCCACACGAACTGCAGCCAACGCACTTTTATTCAGCGACACTGAAATAGCTCATCAGTTTGTGCTACACTTTCTTCTTTGGTATGTCCGAAAAAAGTTGTTTTGGAAGTTAAAAAAAAAAAAGATGCCGTTTCCTCACTGAACTGAGCAGCGGCACACCGCTAGTCAGTGTGGCTGTGCTGCCGCAGGAGCGTTTTACCGCCAGCGGTGCGCCGCATGCATTTTGCCTTCCGTGTGGCTGTGGCTTCACACTTTGTTCGTGGGTCGTTGGAATGTTGTTTAAGCTAGTACACTGGAATATAAAGCTATGAGTTTTAGAAATCCCAGTAAAAGCCCACTTCTGCAGTCACATTATCAAATTTCAGGTGAAAACGCGATCACAATAATCATACGAAAATACATTGCTCTTCTAGGATGGTGGCCTGGGAAAAGAAAACAAAACATATTATCCCGAAGAAGGTATTATACAGAGTTGTACCAACGAGATTCCACTGTATCTTGTGTTGAATTGATGCAGCCTTGCAGTGCTGCAAGGCTTGATTGGTGCAAGTTAGGTGTGCACTTCCAATGTCATTGTGCTTGGCCAAATAATTTTGCTTGAACTTAACGCCCTTTCTTTCTAGAGTGGCGCTGGGAGTGGACCTGCATTGACAGCTTATGTCATGATTGCCCTCCTGGAAAACAAGGCAAGTAGTTTCTTCTGTGCAATGCAAAATCTCTTTTAATGACTGGAAGTAAACGAAAGAGCTGAAATGATGTCTGAAAATAACTCAGAATAACAAATGACCCGCCGTGGCTGCTTAGTGGCTATGTTGTTAGGCTGCTAAGCACGAGGTCGCGGGATCGAATCTCGGCCACAGCGGCCACATTTCGATGGGGGCGAAATGCGAAAACACCCGTGTACTTAGATTTAGGTGCACGTTAAAGAACCCCAGGTAGTCAAAATTTTCCGGAGTCCCCCACTAGGCGTGCCTCATAATGAGATTGTGGTTTTGGCACATAAAACCCCATAATCTAATCTAATCTCAGAATAACAAATGGCAAAAAGAGTAACGCCACATGAACTGTGAGATATGGTGTGGTGGAAAATAAAAACAAACTAGATAGTATATATAGTGGGATGGCCTGCTGATAAATATGGCCTCCAATACTATAGCACTGCACGGGCCCAGGCCTACCGGAAAGCCCAGGCTGAGTAAGCATTTTCTGGTGGGCATAGGTTGGGGGCTTGAACCTGAAGCCGTGGGCCTGTTCACTGATGGGCCTTAGTCAGGTCTTCCCGCATGCGCGGGCTCTGCATAGATCTAAGACGAAATTGTGTGAAGTTGCAGGTTGGAAAAACTCTTAGTGGAAAGACTCTTAATTACCTTAGCAAACAAAATAAATGGCTGAAGTTATAATAATTTTTTTGTTTCTACAAAAAAATATTACAGAACCTGATTTTTGATACAATGACCGTTACCGCATTCTGTATGATAATTACAGTTGCGCTGCTTTACTTAATTTTATATGTTGCACCACATTGAAGATTGCTTAATAGTCACTGCAGTACACATAGATGGCTTCCACCTTAACTGAATTCACGATGTTCATGGGCCTTCAGTCTATAGAAGTGCTTCGAAGTTTGCTCGTTAGGGTCTATGTAGCAGCTCATTCTCCATTCATGCATGTGTAACTGTGCTTTATGTGACGGAAATTTGCTTCCTAATTTCAAATGAAAAAGGAGGACATGCTGTTAGCTATGTATTGTGATAGCTTTAGCTTGATGCTACTGTACATGATCATTGCCTCCTTTGTTATTTCCATGCCTAAGTTGGAATATGTGAATTTGAAATTTGAGCTGCTTTTACTTTCTGTACACCTAATATAATTCCAAACTTTTTCTTGCTGCTAGACCTATTTATTAATCAAGAACTGTTTCACAAATGTGTATGCTAGAGCTTATAGTGTTTTTAACTGTTCACAAGAGTTTAAATAAAATGCCTTGGCAGAAATTTTTTTACCCAGCTTTTGCCTTTTTTCAGTTTTTTAATGCCAGCTGTACACTTGCTCTGTTGAAAAAAAAGTTTTTTATTGCATTGTTTTAGTGCCAGTGCAGTTTTTATTGTGATGTCTTTCGATATACCACCTAAGCTATGACATATTTAGGGCTTGTGCACATAGAGGTCTTCTGGCAGGCTTGGGCCGGGCTTGGTCATGCAAGTGTGGACCCAGGCCAGGCCAAGCCTGGGCTTAGGCTTCATATGATGCGCTGTGCCTGGGCCAAATAATTAGGCCCGTGCAGTGCTCAAGGCTGCACTGCAACTTAAAGGGTTCCTACAACACCTTTGGAATGTGATAAATTAACATGCTTATTCGTTAGAATAATTGTCGGGAAAAGCTGAGTCAAATAATGTACTTGCTCATGTAGCAATAATACGGTTGTGCTGAAAGGGTGGCTTCCTGTAAATGTTGACAAATTGACATAACTCGGCATGAAATGGCTATTGGCTGAATGGTGGAAAAAGCAAGCCACTAAAATTAAAGAGGAAAGAGCAGACTGAGTGAACGTGGCAAACTGCACTGCTGAATGTGGCTCTACTGGATTAGGCATGTTAGATTGGAAAAGGAGTGAAAGCGCAGCATTCAGGCTACATGCCTAAAACTGGCTGTAACCAGGTTAGATGGATGAGATAAAAAAATAAGCCTAAAGAGTGCAGCATGGTGCCGCCTCGGAGGTGGTGAACTGCGATTTATTTTACTGTCTGTAAAATAAATCGAAAAAAAGAGTTCATACAGAACTCTTGTTGAAAAATTTGTTCAGAAGAGATTCGTGAGATGTTGCAGAACCCCTTTAATATTTGTCGATGGCCACTAATTCTCCTGCAGTTTTTTTCTGATGCTCTGGCCTCTTGCCACAGCATTCTTATTACTATGGAGCATATCTTTTTCATTTTTTACCGAACTTTTTTTTTTATCTTGAAGCCTAATAAATGACCTGAATGCAGCCTTTCATAATGTGTATGCTTTTGGGGACCTTGTACTGCCTTGTCTTAATAGATGTTTTTTTTACACTGCATTATCAGGCGAAGCAGACACATCCTGGCATAATCCAAGCAGCAGAGGCCTATCTTCTGAAGGAGCTGCGAACAACCAATGATCCCTATGTTGTGTCCTTGGTGACTTACGCTTTGCACCTATCGGGGCACAGTGCACAGGACAGTGCTTTCCAGAAGCTTCTTTCTCTATCAACGAGAGAAGGTGTGTTAAAGGCATGAGCTTAAGCCATTTATTCTTGGAATTTGGGCTTGCAGTTTTACGTTTTTCTCTTCTTTCATTCTGAACTTTTTGAATTTCTTCATTCAGTTATCTATTGTCTTACAATAATGGTACAGTCGAACCTTGAAATAATGAACATAGACATGACAAATTATATCTTTGTTCATCATCAGTAAATTTGGAATGTTCCTTGCTGATATCAGCATCCAACGAATATATAATGAATATCTGATGCACGTATTTTCATGGCATATGCGACTTTTTGCAACGAGGTTCTACTGTATTAATTTGCTTTCACAGAATTTATGCTTCTTCCCTCTGTATCTGTTTAGTATGTGATATACAAGACTCAAATTTTACTCACAGATGACACCATCCATTGGAAGGACCCGACCCTGGCTGTCAATACCACAGATAAGCAGTCTGACTATTTCTTCAAGCCCAACTTCAAGGATGTTGAGATGACGGCATATGCTTTGCTTACCCTAACTGAAAGGGGTGACATTGGCAATGCCATTCCTGTGATGAGGTGGCTTGTTTCCCAGCAGAATGAAAATGGTGGCTACAGCTCTACTCAGGTACTCATTTCTAGTTACTTGTAATGATGATGACAAGTAGGAAATATTGTTATTGAAATTTGCATTGTCAGTTAATGCTGATGCCAAAGCAAAGGAGTGGTTTAAGAAGATTTTGTTTGATTATGAGCATTTACTGTTGTCTGTAATCAACCACAGCTCACTGGCTGTACCTGTAACTACTTCTTGCATGCATCAACACACATAAGAATTTCGAAAGTTAGTTGGGTGACGTATCTGCATGTTAGTTAGAGCAACTATGTTATATCTCTGCACACTGTTGCACCACAAAGCTTTGTTTCAGACAGGCTTGCTTCAACTGTTTAGTGAAGCAAAATATTTGAAGAAATGTAACACAGGTTATTCAATTTTTTGCAGGATACAGTAATAGGCATTCAAGCGTTGGCACGAGTAGCAGCCAGAGTTGTGTCCCAGACAATTGCTATAGATGCCAGTGTGAAGTATGGAGATGGACGAAGCCGCATCCTGAAGATTAACAGTAACAACGCCCTTGTACTGCAACGCCTTGAGGTAGGCATGAAGATTGGCTAGTCATCGGGTCACTAAATATATTGCGTAAATGTATTGTGTGCTTCTGTACTAAATTTTTAGCTACATGCATCTTTTCACTATAGTTTTCTTTGCCAAAGGATTTGCTCGTGGTGAACTAGTGATGATGTATAACTAGATGTTTAAGTTCATTCTATGCAGTAGTTTTTTTATTAGGCATGTCATGTTTCACAAATTTATTATAATAGACATCGATGTTCAGATAACAGATAAGGATGTTCTCAATTTTTACTTGGAAAAAAAAGTTGTAGGGTTCTAGGAAGAGCTATGTTTGGAATTTGTATCTGAACACATGAAATTGTACATGTTCAACAACCACTGTACTTGTTAACATGCAATTATTGGATACCACTGGAACATGGAAACCACTGAAGTGATTTCAGGGAATGCTAGTGAAGAAGGCAACAGCCATTGAAGCCAAGGAAACATATGGGAGTTGCAGTATCTTTAATTCTATGAGAAGATTAATGTTAATTTTTAATATTAAATATAAATGAAAATGGAATGAAGATGTAGGACATCATGTCACCAATAAGATCTGCAAGTTCGTTTTGCATGTTGCATGTAATGCTTTATTAATTGCACCAAGGAAGTGGCTGACCCTAAGTCTGCTTTTTGGGTCTGTATGAAGGCCAAGAGGGTTAGAATAGTGTTGCTCAGGGCCATGGTGGTGAATGTGCAAGATCCTCTAGAAGATGACTTATTGTTGAGGTGCCTAATTTCTTAGTTCAATGGAAAGCTAATTATCTGCCTGTGCCTCAGCGGTTTTACGAAACATGTTCTTGAAAATATTTCAACCTGTAGTCACGTTTATGCTAGAAAGTTGGAAACTAATATGCGAGAACATCAGTGGTTGCATGCCAGAAATAGGAGAAGCCCCAGAAATTTGAATTATGCACTTGTTCATTACGGTGATCGTGACGTGGCTTCTGCATTCTGGACTGTTGAAATATATTTACACTAATGTATTATACAAATTTGTACTGTTCGAACTGTCTTTGATTGCTCTGATCTTCTCACTGTCAGTCTTCAAAAATGAAAGGATGTTTATGAACATCACTGTGCAATTCCTCTTTGCGAATTCACCACGCGTAAAATTTTTGGCATTTGTAATTCACAGGCAGGCTACACAACATTGGGGGACCCACGAATGTTCAGTGTCCACCTAGTGGACTGTCCATTTCGGCCGCTGCCGATTGGCTGGAGCAGTACGAGCGAGGAGGAGGCAGGCTGGTTGTCACTCGTATCCCAGCCCAGCCATTCGGCACTTCAGCAGCAGCCGAAATCAACAGTCCACTAGGTCGACACTCGCAGAATACCCCCACAGGTTTCAGAGGATTCTAGTTTTAAACTTAAGAGGTAACTTTAGCTTGGAGGGAACTCTGATACCGCCTATTCAAATATGTAAAATGCAGGAATGCTTTTATGAGGCAACCTCTGGACCGATTTGAAGGAAATTAGTTGCATTTAGGAGAAAAAGTGGAATTCTAGTGACTGTAAGAAGTAGAATTTTCATTTAGGCCCTGGACTTTTTAACAAAAATTTGGAAGTGTAAGAAAAGTTAGAAGCATTAAGTTTACAAATTCGCAACTCTGCACTGGAACAAGTATTGCAATTTTGTAAGCTGTATCTGTTACAGCGTCTAAAGTGTACAAACCAATTTATATCTTCCGTGAGTTTGTTACAGTTTTTTCAAGGGTTTTGCAAAAGTCCTACTCGCATATTAGTAGGGTAATTGAGAGTCATGTACAGTGATGCTACCGCTGCGCCATTTGCGCCGAACTGCGTCGAGAGGCTAACTCTGCTACATCCTGCTACATTTCAGTAAAATATGAGAAATCTGCACCCACTCTGCGCCAAAAGGGTTGCTCGGGCTTTCAAAAACGGAACTATGCCCTCAAGCGCTGTTTTACCGCACCATAGAAAGTGTAATTGCGGGGATCAGCGGCTGCATTAGTTCCGTGGTGAACTGAGTCACGGGATCGTACTGCTGTTTCTTCCGTGGGTTGCTGTCTATATTCAATACCTTCCACCCCGACGCGTGCGGATTGCTTAGGCAATGGGATAACCTTGCTCTTCAGGCAGCAGCGAGCGATCGCGCTGGCGCCGATACAGACCGCGCACTCCTGTATGACCAATGTAAAACGCTGACTGAAGTTTCGGATGCTGTATGGTGTCTCGGTCGATTTTTCCAACATTGACGTGGACGCAGTGGCCGTGAACAATTTTTCGCAATCAATTTGTCGCCCCCACTTTTCTTGGCATGGCAATTTCACAGCGTAAGAATGGCATACGGCCAAGATTTTGGTCAACTCGGCTACTTTCGCTGCTGGATACTGAGGAAGCGCCGCTGGTTAAGACTTGTTGTATCATACGTGTCCGTGACAAAAATTTGCTGCCAGCCGACGCGGTGATGGGCATGGTCGTCGCGGCGAGATGGCCTCCAATATGTTCAGACCAATAAACCGCTTCGGTGATTGGGTGTGAGGTCACGGGCTAGACTGGTGGCTGGAAGCAGATTTGTGGTCAGTGATTGACATGCCGGCAACTACCGCGAACGCTTTCGCGAAGTTTGTTTTGCACTTACTGGACGGGATGGTGAAAGCGCACGTGTAGGCAGAATGCTCCAAACTGAATTCGCTGATCACAGCCTAATCCGACAACGTTACATGTGCACAGTCAAAGGTCCCATGCGTATATCTGCACTTTGTGGCGGTGTGTGACGCACATTGAGCTGCGTGACGAGCGAAAGTGAACCGCTATAGCTGTGTCGACCATTGCAGCATTTCAAGTACAGTAAACGACCCATTTTCCGCACGCCTTCGCGGCACCGCCACTTTCCCCATATAGTCAATGCATAAGAACGTCTAAAATTTCAGATGTAAAAACTCTTCGCCATCCGATTTTCCGGACTTTTGGCCATGACCGCGGGTCCGAAACGACTTTATCGAAGCCACCAGTGCTGCCATTTTCAGTGTCTTGCCGCCTCGAACAGGCGCTCTTGCACGCAGATCTGCTGGCAGCCGCAGCCACCACCACGCCAACTCTTGGCCAACCTGCTTCTACGTTCACTACCAAGGCTCTTCTTTTTTGGTGCCGTGTTTTTCATTGAAAGAATTCCCCGCTGTCAGCAATGGCACTGACTCCACATTTGTAATCCTCCCCAGTGGCTTCCAAGCTTGGAAAGCGTAACGCATTGTATAGTGCCTTGTCCTGAAAGTCAGCTTCGCCTCACTACAGTCATGTTACGCAGTGAAGCATACCAAAAGTAAGGGCAATTGTAACGGGACACAGTATGTATTCCTTAATTATACACGCGTGCATTTGCCGTCTTCTATCGCAGTACGAGCACAACGACAAGCCTTCAAAGCTATTACCGATGCACCTGTGGTGATTTGAGCCCCTGAGGGCAGTAAAAGGCATACATTCAATTTTTTTTTTGGACTGCCCGATTTTTCAGATGTTTTCGCGGCCCCTAGGGAGTCTGAAAAATTGACTGACTGTAGATGGTTATCAATAAATCGCAGCACAGGAAAAACTACGTAAGCTTTTCATACCGCTGGCGGTAACTTTTTACAAAAGAGTGCTCCATCTTATAGAATACATTTATAGGAGCAAAATCACGCTGAAGGTTGCCAAACGTTTCCTAATGCTCCACGTAGCCCGTCCAAGTTCTTCTGTGCTATTCAAGCACATCTTAGGACAACCACGGCTTTGTCGTAGTCCACACTAAGGACTGCGATAAAGGGGGGGGGGGGGGGTCATTTTTAGTGTGTGGATTGAATTTATGAACCAGTGACCACTTACTGCTTTCACATGCATTGCCAACTGTAAAATCCCCATATAATAGTTTGTAATTGCTTTCATAGACCTGCTCTGAAAGTCCATTTTACTGCTCCGAAACGCATTTTTGGCTGCTCCAAAAGCTGCTCCGAAAGGGGATGGGCCAGTAGCATCACTGCATGTATAATGCAGCAATTTTGTCCACTTTAGAGATGCAGTTTACAAAATTGTGATAGTTTTTCATTGCTAAGCTATAGTTGTAAACGTAATAGCGTCACTTTCTGAAAATTTGCAATTTCTGTCCTATTTCAAAATTTTGCTCCAACAGTCACTAGATTTTAACTATTTTAAATGCAACAAACATCATCAAATTTTAGCAGTGGTTTCCGAATAAAAGTATATCTCCATTCCCTTGTATTTAGATAGGAGCCCCCAAGTTAAAACTTCCTTTTAAGTTCTGGAGTATGTATGTGAACCATTGTTTGCTGTATTGGCAAAAAGTTTTTTCTTGTGACCATGTGTTGCAAAAGCAAATTCTGAAGCTATCATTTATAGTTTTCTTTATAAATATGTCCTCGATAAGTGAAACAGTTACGACGGTTCCAAATGTTAAAGTAAGATGAAATGCATATCGCGCATACAGTTAAACTTTGATATAACGAAGTCGGTGAAATCGTCAATTTGCTTCGTTAACGGTCATTTTGTTGCGTTAAAATTTGACCTTTTAGGTAAATAAGTACAGTTGCCGATGGATTTTTCTTGCATGGAAGAGGCTGCAAAATTTTCCGAATGGTAGGACTATCGGAAAAAGCAAACTTAAATTTAAAAAAATTCATATTGCTGAATTTGAGAATTGTCAATGAAAGATAGTTTCACGCTTTGTCGACGATATCTTCACATCAGCAGTACGAAGAGAAGCCAGCGACGCTTTCGTGTCTCCTCTGCCCCCACAGTTGATAGTGTCACCCGCAGTTGGACGATGCTATAATGAAGAGCGCAAGCAGAGGGGAGAGAACACTTTGTCTGGCTCTCGCTTCAACATGTCTCTGAAACTCAAGATTGCACGAACTCTAGCACTAAACGCATAGGAAGACAGTGCACATGAAGCCACGGTCATCTTGGCTCACCCACCCAAACCTTGCACATGCGATAGCCTCCAAAACAGGGCGCATGAGCTGAGTATGCGCTCAGCCGTGCTAGAAAATGAGACTCGCACCAACCTGTCCCCCACTCACAAATTGTCAAATGGTTGAAAATTAAGAAGCGTTCTTGCAAACGCACCTCTCAAATTTCGTGCCACATGACCAAGAGGAACCTTTCAGCGGTTGCTCTTGGTTTTAGGTGCATGAGCAAGGTACCACTTGTAATTCAACCATTTGGCCATCTGCATCCGTGGAAGTTTGCATTTGTTGTCGCGGTCTTCCCTTGCGGTGGCAATGAAATTTCGTTATAATAGAAATTGCGTATAAACGCACTTCGTTATATCGAGGTTCTAAATGCATGGTGTTCTATGGACAAGAAATTATAAAAAGTGAAATACTTTGTTATATTGAAGTGTTATATTGAGGTTTAACTGTATATCTTTCTAGAAGTGCTAACAAGTTTTTCAAGGCTTTATTTTATGAACAGTGTATTGACTGTTTTTTTACAATTGTGTCTGTTGATTATCAGCTGCCTTCTGACCTCAAGTACGTTCAGATTGAAGCAACAGGATTTGGAGTGGCAGTGTTGCAGGTAAGTGTCTGGACGCTTTGCATACATTGTGAAACATATAGCACTATGTTGACCATTTATGAAAGAACTATTTGAACCAGTCATGTATGTGGTAGCTTTGTCCCAGGCTTCAGTTGTTCAGATTTACAGCTATTATGAAGCACATAATAGTTCCTTAAATTAGTTTTTTACTCTGTTATAGACCTATGAGTGTTTTCATAGCCAAAGCTGGTAAGTCTGCTCGGGGATCCTAATGTCATAGTTCTTGAGCTATGTAGAGCACACACTAGAGGGGATGAAAGGAATACTGACCAGGAGGGAAAGCAAACTGACACGATTAAGTTGTACTTCGTGTCAGTTTGAGCTTTTCTATGTCAGTGTTCTTCTCATCCCCGTTAGTGTGTGCTGTACAACTGTGAGCAAAAGTATAAACACCACGGGAGAATGTGCCAAACTGCATCGACGCGCCATCTTCCGGCACTATGCCTGCTGTTGAGACTAGCCCTCGAGTGGCGGTGTGCATGCACGTCCCTTCATATCTGCTGGCATGCCACGTTGATTCTCTTAAAGAGCTATCCTGTTCGCCAACTAAACATTTAACGGGCAGCAGCCTGTGCCACTTATTCTGCTCCGGAGAATCTGTGCCGCTGTTTCACTGAGTGACTGCAGTAGAGTTGGCTCGCGTGTCTATCACACCTCTCATTTCTTCGGTTATCGCGCAGCCTACTGCCTTCTCTCGTGCTTGTTGGTGACTCTCTCGTGACTGTGGTTCTGCAGCCTTATGTTATCAGAAGCACTTCCAATATTTGCTGCCGCTTATCCAAGCAAGGTTTTCCAGTCGGTGTCCTTTGTCTCATAAAAGGATTGCAACAGTCTATTGACACTTTAGTCTATGAAAGTAGCAGCAGCATGTCATGAGCAAATATTGGAAGCGCTTCCGATAAGACCATGCTGCAGGAAGAAGCAAGCATTCTACCCGTGTCATCAAAATACGCGAGAGAAGTTGGTAGGATGCATGTAAACCGAAGAAAAGCAATGCATGAAGGAGCGCCAGTCAGCTCTGTCGCCGCAACTCAGTGAAACAGTGGCAGAGATATGACTGAGCAAAGGAATTGGCACAGGTGGCTGCCTGTTGAGTGTTAAGTCGACAAGCAGCATCCATCAACAAGTAAAGCAACACGACAAGCCATCAGATATGATAGTACGCGCTTGCACAACGGCACTCCGGAGGGTAGTGCGTCGATGCAGTTTGCCTTGCACTCCCATGGCTCGTATACGTTTTCTTATGGGTGTACATAGCATAAGAACAATGAATGTTCACCAACTAGCTCAATTCATCGGTCTGTTACAATATTGTCAATTTTCACAATATAAAATCGTGAAGCAACCTATTTTCCACAATGAGACCAGTGGCCTGATAAAAACTGGCACAATTTGGAAAACAGCCACCAATAGTTACATTCTTAGTGTGGAATAAGAGAACACTGAATGATAGGCACACGTGCCAACTTTCAGCCAGACACTTTGAATTTATCATATTGTACATGCTGAAACAAAGCTAACAAAGTCGCAGGCCTGCGCGGCACACGCAGCACAGTCACAGCATAAGCTGGTGGAGCGACTCAAGAGTAGCTCCAATTTCGGCACCACGCACAAAAGGGTATTTGTGGCAAAGTCTCTTCGCCTCGTTTTGACGAGAACGATCTGAATTGTCCACCCGGCGTCGACGGAGAGCTGCGGCTTGTAATGCTCTCTGCACAGCAGTCTGCTGACTGAGTCCGATGATACCTGGTTGTAGCCATGCACATAGCTCTACATTTGCAGGCGCCTTAACTAGACGGTGCCACCATACTGGTGGAGGCTTGGGATCACGTTGATTGCGCGCCACGTCTGAATCGCATCTCGTCATCTGTGCCTGCGCGCATGCCTAGGGCACGTTTATAGGGCATTTTTACACTACCTGACGGCAAGTGCTTGCGTGGCTCAGTGGTAGAGTATCTGACTCCCACGCAGCAGGCCGGGGTTCGATGCCGGCGCAAACCGGGTACATTTCCGGCAATAGCGGTTAGTGTCACGGGGACACTGTCGGCAGAGGCGGCGGCGGCGGCGGACACCATCGCGAACCGAAATGGCTATTGGAATGAGCCCATAACAGCTTACACTGTAAAAAAAGAGCAGAGGGAAACCAAGCCAGTCACATGAAGCAGTAGCACATGTACAAAGGCAAAACGCATTCATCTACCACCAGCTACCATCTAGAAAATCAAATTCTTTCTTGGAGAAAGAAACTGATGGCAAACTCACGCACTCGTAATCATCACTCAGCATTGTTGCTGCCTTGACAATCTCATGTGTAGTAATCTCTTAAATGAAACTTAACCGTGTTGTTGTCAAGATATGAGCCACACCCACAATTGTAACAATGAGAAGCAAGGTGACCTTAGCCTTCCATTTGGCCATTTCTGTTACTCTTTCAGACGTTCATTTAAACATCACTCAGTTTGCCTGATACAGGCTCTGCCACAGGGTAGTGGAATTTGGCACACTATGCCCTTAATTGACAAAGTAATTGAATCTGTTGTTGTGCTTTACATTGCACACTGTTTTGCTTCGCTGTCAGTGACATAATCTTGGTAAGTTTGACCACTTTATTTGAGGAAGACTTGACAACTACTATGCCAGTGTTTCTACCAAGCTTGCCCACTACGATAGCTCAGGGGCTATAGTGTCGCGCTGCTGAACCCGAGGTAGCGGGTGCGATTTCGGCCACGGTCGCTGCATATCGCTGGGCGGGGGTGGGGAGAAAAACCACGCGAGTGCATTTCACACAAGGGAAATTTATTGATGGGGTTGCTAAGACTACTCATCGTCACTAGAGTTGACCTCACTGGTACTGCTGCCGTCATAGCTGCTGCGGTCCCAAAGCACGTCGTCATCAAAAGTGAGTCCACACTTCGCGAACGACCGCACCACGACATCGTGCGGTACAGCCCCCTACGCAGAGAGGACCCACCCGCACACAGTAGCCAGAGAGGCCAAATTTTCTCGCGCTGAAGCCGCCACTGCCGCACCACACGTTCACTGACTCCCAGACTTGCGTCCCACTGCGCAGTTGTTAGTTTCCTCAACATGGAGGATATCAGCCCGTTTGAACGCTGCTGAGAACGAGCGCCGAAAGTTCTTGGCACTCATGACAGGCGCGACGATTCAGCACAACAGCAGAAGTGACAGATGCGAGCGGCCGTCGAAAACAATCGTACTTCAAAGAAAAGCTCTTCTGCCAACTACCAATACCCCCCCTAACGGCGGCTCTTCCGCCAGCTACCAATACCCCCTAAACGGCGGCTCTTCCATGATCGATGCTCCCACAAGAGCCGTGCGCTCGTGGTGCGCGCAATCAAAATGTATGCAATACAGTAAATTATTACGCTACGCTTCTACCGTAACCATAACAACGTAGGTGCAAAGTTGTAACCACGCCGTAGCACCCCTGATTTCTCGTTTCTCTTGCCGTTACTAGCGGTACACGGTTCGGTTTCGATTCTAAGTCGACCCCCCAACATTGGATTGCCAAATTTGAAAAAATGGGTCGACCTGCAATCGTGTAAATACGGTATGCAGGTTGAGGCAACAGTTCTGTTTATTTTTATTCCCAGTGGGAAAGCACGCTAGACAAATGTGCAGAAGGTTCTCTCAGAAAGAGAGCAAGATAAATAAAAACGAGATACTAGAAGGAGCAGTGGACTTTAAAAAGCTTCTAATGGCCCTAACTGAGAGATGCTGATTTTGGTGAAGAGGTGCCATCTCCCACTGTAGACAGCAACCTGCGACTTCCTGTCAGGAGTTCATTTGATTTTTTTTTAATGCTACCATGAAGGAAAAATGTCCTGTAGGGACTGCACAACTCTGAGCAGCATTGAGCAGCACTGACAAGAGCATTGAGGATTTTGAAAGAAATGCTACTCTATGGGTGCGTCTGACTGCGAAGAAGCTAGACTTAATGCCCCAGATGTATTTTCTCATGAGTCGGATGTTTAAAAGTACATTGGCATGTAGCACAACCTGCATTATAAAGTCGGTTCTTCATAGTGCAGGGGCCATTGATTATCATGCATTGATTTGACGAGCAGAGGATGGAATGTTAACACATCTAGCCTTTCTTTTAGAATTCGATTCTCTGGATAATTTGGTCAGTTCTTGCACTCCTGCCAAGCTTCAATTAACAGAAGTCTACTCTGCCCTGTACACAAAGATGTCAAATCTAGGTAATGGTGTTCGTGCTACAGTAAAAGAAGTCCTTGATCACTCGTCGCAGTGCCTAAATGGGCATGGAGACCAGCCATGTAAGGTCGTCTTTATGCCTGTTATTTAACCTGTCATGTGGGTGGCCACTATAGCCTGTGAACATGGTATGGAAGTTCTGAAGCTGCTGTCAAAGGAAACCAGCACTTTAAGGACTGTGCTCATGCTCATACAATTGTCTGGCTGGTGATAACCGAAGGGTGCATAAAGGCTGACTGCAGAGGTTGACCAACCTGCACATTGTGTATCCTGTGCATGTTGCTCACTCAAGAAGTGCTGCATCAGCAATGCCCTGGACGTTGCTCATGATGTGTTGTGGGTTGTCGAAAGCTTCAAGTGGCCGTCCTTGGATGAGAACCCTTTCACTTTATAGTGGTTTCACGTGTGATTTTCGTCTGATGATGAATAAACAAACTGACAAAATAGTAAGGTGCTTTGTGGGTTACTGTTTTACAGAGTTTGTGTTTTTCATTATTGTTTACTTTTGACATGAGCCGACCTATACTCCACTTTGACCCACATTCTGGATTAAATGGAACTTACAAAATAATAAACTTTATTCTGCACACCATGCCCTTGCAGTGTAATATTTCATAAATGAACTGTTCACGTTCACAAACAGATGTTTTAAATCATCCCTTGCATGTGATATTTTATGTTTCAATACCCTGAGTTGAGCTGAAAGCTTGTGTACAATGCAGTTCATGTTGTTTTAACATCTTTAAAGAAAAAGTTTGAAGCAGTCCAAGGAAATGTTGTCGTCATGTGGTTGGGTTGGTCAAGGCAGTTAGAGATCAAAAGTTCGTAGGCCATTCCACCTGCAGGGATAAATCGAAATACTGAGTTTCTTCTGGTATATAGTCACTTTGAATCACAGCAAGGCTTGATCATTATATAAGAACAGGTGGAGAAATTCTCAGCAATTCTTGTGCAAGTCTACGTGGCATTTCAAAATTGAAGCATGATCTTACTTTATTCTCAATTTGTAGGTCTCCTGGTCATTCAACTTAGCGGTGTCTTCAGAATCGCCCTCATTCTTCTTAAATCCCTTGCTGGACAAGACATCAACTGAAAACTATCTTCAGCTCAGTGTCTGTACACAGTGAGTATACATTGCCCTTTCCTAGGTATATTTACAATAGCATGGAATGTTACTGGTAAATGAACACACTAGCGGATTGCAATGTTCATTGTTGATATGTGCAAGATAAAACAAGGATGAAAAACAGAATAACTGCCTATACAATCGGTGCAACTGTCGGCAAGCTCATGAAGCTCCTATTGCTTCACCACCTGCTACCAATTGCCTCCTTTATGACAAAAAGAGCTCTTAAAAGTCGCCTCTTACTACCACAAAACTCCGTAAACATTTCCTGAAAACTTTCTGCGCACAATTTCCCTTCCCCAGCCCAGGTAATGTGAACGGTATTGGCAACAGGCTCCTTACTCTCAGGGAGTAGAGGCCTAGTAACTCTCTAGAATGACTGCTATTGCCTTAGCCATTGGCGATGTCATGCTGAACATGATCGTCAAATCAACAAAGCTAAGGAGCATTGTGCTTAATCAGTCCTTGGCAGGAAGCTGTCACAGATGTGGAGCACCCTTGGCTTTACTTGTGTCATGGAATAGTTCATGTGTCCACCTTGAGCAAAACAGTTATGGTGTTTGTTGCAGATGTTGTCCTCCTAAAACATCTACTGTTATTTTGATGAAGCCTTCTGTGAAAACATTTGCACCAAGCTGAGACTAGCATGTTTCTTTAAAATCCAGATTATAGTATTAAATATTGTACCTTTTAGATGCGGTTCTTGCACCATCTCAACTCTTGCTTAAATATTATTGTATGCAGCTACCAAGGAGAAGGGGATGCTAGTAACATGGCTGTCATGGAGGTGGCCTTGCCTTCGGGCTACCTCTTTGACTTTGACACCCTGAGCAGTATCCACAGGACCAAGGAGGTGCGGCGAGTTGAGAGCCAAGATGCTGACACAAATGTGGTCATCTACTTCGACAGGGTCAGTAGTGGTCACCTTCCTTTATTTCTGCAATAATTTTATTGGGCATATAAATAGAAAAACTTAGCACGGATTAGCACTTAAGTAGCACAGCAATGTGATTACCACTGTCAATATGCAGTGTTACATCATTCAGTGTGCAGCATAATTTGTGTGGGTGAAGAAAAAAGGAACATCATTGCTTCAGGTACTGAGGCTTGGACACTAGCTCAATGGAAACATGTTCAGTGCATTTTGTGTGGTATCCATGCTACTCGGTCACTTCGGAGGGCCATTTGAAACTAGCTTTGTGTGATGATTTTGTATGTAGGCTTCTACTGTGGCTTTGGCGTTGCGCTGCTAAGCACGAGGTCGCGGCATCGAATCCCGGCCGCGGCCCCATTTCGATGTGGGTGAAATGCAAAAACATGCACAGCGAGTACTGCGGCGTCGAAGCACCAACGGAAAGGACGCGAACGCGGTTGCGCGATGGTGCGGCGCCTGGTGTGCCACAGGGAAAGCGCATATTGCTACTCATGCAAAGAAGAGAGATCGCGAACATGCACAGCGAGCATCGCGGCGTTGAAGCACAAACTGAAAGGGCGTGGACGCGGCGATTCTCTTCCCCACCTTCAGGCGCCTTCCATCTCCAGTGCTCGCTTCCCTTGCGGCAACAAACATAATTTCACCGATTTAACAGATGGGGCACCTACGCTTGCAGGTAAACGCCCGTGCATTGTGTGCATGTTAAAGAACCCCAGCTGGTCGACATTAATCCCGAGTCCTGCACTACGGCGTACCTCATAATCAGAATGTGGTTTTGGCACGCAACCCTCAGAATTTAATTTTTTCGTACCTTCGCGCATGGCCGCACAGCATGGCGCCACTTGCGACACCCCCATGGTTGCTCTGGGGAGATCGTGGAGGCAACGCCCAGCTGCGCCTGCCTGCGCGGTGCGCTGCGTGGAATTGAATGCACTTATCTTTCACACCACCGCATGTAGCTCACCAGCCACGCACGCACAAGCGAGAGAGGTCAGTGTAGTGGTGCGATAGTGACCTGCTGCTTGGGTGCAGGCACGCGATGGTGAGAAATATCAGTGTTGCTCGACGACGTACTTGACGCTGGGTGCAGGAGTTTTGATCTGCCGCGGTGAAACGAGTGCCGAAAGCCGCGGTAAGTGATGTACTCAGGCCCCAACGGTCGGGTATTAAGCAAAGCTTTATATGTCTAAATGAAATCCTATATGGCTAGGCGAAATCCTATGTGGCTAGGTGAAATTGCCTGTGTACAAAAAACTATCATCAGCATTGGCTCGAGCATCGTCGTCTTCTTCCGCAGCTGGCTCGTTGGCACCCCTCGGGTTGTGCTCGTGCCACTGCTCCCGCTTTCGTCGTCATCGTCTTCTTCCGCAGCTGCCAACATTGTCACTCATAATTCCAGCGTACAATTTCACTTCTCTTCTGTCATCGTAATGGGGAGGCCGCGTTTACGGGCGTATGAGCCATTGCTTAAGGGGGTATGAGCTATTGGTTGTCTTACGTA
Organism: Dermacentor silvarum; assembly: GCF_013339745.2. Taxonomy (NCBI): domain Eukaryota; kingdom Metazoa; phylum Arthropoda; class Arachnida; order Ixodida; family Ixodidae; genus Dermacentor; species Dermacentor silvarum. Next base: position 114,058,747 of record NC_051154.1, read on the forward strand.
ATGGACAGATTTCATTTTGAAGCAATTTAATTTCGAAGAATCGCAAGCGGCAATGGCGGGTGAATGCTGCTAACTACGCCGCCGAGCAAACTCAAGACATCAAACGCAAGAGACAATTGCAGTCTGTGGGCATACTGTCAGTGACGTCGTTCTCTCCGTTGCAGCCAAACGTGTGTGTAACCTCATAACTGAGAAATACTTTACTAAACCTTCAGGATTAACTCAGTGATAAACACCGGGGCCGCATGTTTTAGCTTCGCTGGTTAACCATCTTCATGGAGTGGAAGGGCCGACAAATTTTTTTGGTTTCGGAGACGGATCTAGTTCGTTATATCCATTCGGAGGACAGTTTCACTTTGTTAAAATTGTGTTTTATATACGTGGATCTCAAAGGTACTTCAAGGGGAATTTCATTTACTTCATTCCATTATTTCTTTATGTCCCGTTTCGTCATTGTAAATGTTTCATGCAACTTTAGGAAATGTGACCACTAAGAATACATGTGACTTCAAGGGTTCAGTTTTTATGTTTGAAAGGAACTTTTTGTGATATTTTTTAGAGGTGCTTTTTTTATTTTTATTTACAGTACCTACAGCGCCCTTGTGGGGCATTAGTGTAGGGGGGAAATATTAACATTCAAATACAAAAAATACAAATACATAGCAAAATGCAGATTGGTGACATCTCATTCGGAATTATCCACAGAACAACTATGCAATTTCATTTATAATTAACAAAGGCAAAAAAAATAATAATAAATTGCTAGGACAAATCGCACAGATTGACCTGCAAGCACAAATCAAGCCCAAATAGAAGCACAAATAGAAGCAGGCACAAATATAAGCACAAATCTCTTGAAGGAGAAGAAACTGTTAACAATAACTTTCATGCGAGTCCAGGCTGAGATGAAATGAAACTTTGAAGGACAAGTGGAAATGTTGAAAGGGGAGCGGAGACAATTTCTTGCGGGAGTTTGTTCCATTGTTGAATTGTGCGTGGGAAAAATGAATACTTGAAAAGATTTATTCTGGTAGCAAACTCGCGCACTTTTAATGTGTGATCAGTACGGGCAGATGTATATGTAGGCTCCAGTATATAGTTTTCTTTTTCAATGCCCGTTAAACCATGAAATATTTTATAGAACAAAGACAAGCGTAAATATTTGCGCCTGTCTTGAAGAAGAGGCCATCCCAAAGTATTTCTGATTTCAAAAGACCTTTTAGAATAGTCATAATCACCTGTGACGAAACGGACTGCTCGCGATTGCACACGCTCCAGAGCATCGATGTTAACTTTGGTAAAAGGGTCCCAAGTGCTACACGCGTATTCCAAAAGTGGGCGTACATTCGACATATACAGGGTTTCCTTCAGACAGGCCGGTGCTTGTTTAAAGTTGCGTCTCAAGAAGTTTAATGTGTTGCTAGCCTTCGATACAATGTAATCAACGTGCGCATTCCATGTTAGAGTGCTGGAAAAAATAACTCCTAGGTACTTATATTCCTTCACAAGGGACAGCTGTGTGGCGTTCATGAAATAGCTTGCCGTCAGGGGTTGTTTTTGTTTGTGAATCTTAACAGGTTGCATTTGGATAGATTGAGGGTCATGTTCCAGGTGGAACACCAAGCCATAACATTGTTTAGGTCGCTTTGTAGCTGTTCGCTGTCTGCTTCAGATGAAATTTCACGGTAAATACAGCAATCATCTGCATATAACCTAACACGGCAAGACAAACATTCAGTTAGGTCATTAATGAATATAATGAAAAGTAGGTGCCCCAAGACGGACCCCTGTGGCACACCTGATAATACAGAAACGTCAGATGAGCGGGTACCACCAAGAATCACGCGTTGGCTTCTTTCTAAAAGATAAGCTTCCAGCCACTTCAGGAGGGTATTTGGTATGTTAAGATAAGACAGCTTTTGTAGTAACAGGTTATGAGATACTGTATCAAATGCTTTTCGAAAATCTAAAAATATGCAGTCAACCTGCATACCGTAGTTTATAAATGCTGCGATATCATGACAAAATTCGATCAACTGAGTGTCGCAAGAAAATCCAGCCCTGAAGCCATGTTGTGTTGGACTAATAAAGCTATTTTCTTGAAGGTGTGCCATTAAGTTTGTGTAAATGACATGTTCCAATGTCTTACAGGTAACGCTTGTGAGTGAAATTGGCCTATAGTTACACGTTCTCGTTTTTGTACCGGTTTTATGAATTGGGATAACATTTGCCTTCTTCCAGTCCGAGGGCAAAGCACCTACTTGGAGGGATATCTTAAACAGCAGAGTTAAGAAAGGGGCTACAGACAATGCGCAGTTCTTTAGCACAAAATTTGAAATATAGTCAGGACCGGGAGCCGAGTGAACATTTATCTTTCGTAGTAATGATACGATGCCAGCTTCAGACAGCTCAATTTCCCTCATCTGTGTGAACACACTGACGTCAGGCAATCGAGTAACCTCGACATTTGAGCGTGAAAACACAGAATGAAAATAAGCATTGAAAGCTTCTGCTTTTCCCAAGGTATCTGTGTCATAGGCTTTGTCATCCATGACGTCAGGAAAAGCGTCACCGGAATTTTTCTTTTTGCTTTTGACATATTTCCACATTTCCTTAGGGTTAGTTTTCATTTTGTGTCCAAGATTGCAGAGAAACGTGTTATGTGAACTACGCATCATCTTTGCTATTCTTTTGCTCATTTCCTTCATCTTTGCGTACAATGGAGGATTCGACGACTGGCAATATTTACGAAATATCCTATTTTTTCTGTTTATCATCGTACGAATTTCTTTAGTAATCCACGGTTTATCGCCTCGGCGCTGGGAAGTAATGACGCGTGCTCTTGACTTCGCATGATTAATGAGTGGCCACGATGCTGGAAATACACTGAGTAATGCACTCTGGTGTGTCCTGTTGCGGTTATTATACACAGTTGTACTCAAGGCATTACAACATGAACTGAAAATATGGTGCATGCTACAATTGAAGGAAAAGCTAGTATATTTTATTTCCTTCTTGGCGAGCTCACAAGCGGTGTCTGTGTGGCAAAGCCAACTTATAAAGCTATATGGCACTGCGTGTAGTTCAATCTGTCAGTGTTGATGCAATTTTCGTTCAGTGTGATGGTACATTTTGCTATGTATTCTTGCTGCAGAATAAAGGATAATTCGACTTAATCAGGTGCAGTGTGATCGGGTTTTACTCCTATTACAGCAGCTGAGCAGTGCCTATTTGATGCAGAATTGGTAGTAACTTATGTGACAGTCATAAATCTAAATAAAGTGCACATCTGTTTATTACAGTTATGTCGTTTATACTTAGAATATGTGAAATAATTGGTTTGATATGGACCTCAGTTTTATTGCATTTAGCAAAGATCTAACGTAATGGAGTACCCGTACCGTACGCATTATACCCGTATAGTCATTGCATCGCCACTTAGGAATGCTTGCTGTTGCATTTTAAGGATGCTAGCTGAGTTCTATTACCAGGCTCTATGATGGTTGTCTATGCCCCATGAGAGCACCACCTCGACAGTACTATCTTTACTTTGTTCACTTTCCACATGTAAATAATGCAAACAGAAGCCAGAGCATATTCCTTTAGCTGGAGAACAGTAGAAATCACTTGAAAAGAAGTTAACGTTAATGTGAATTATTGCCTTAATAATAATGATTTTGGGCAAAAAAAAAAGCTATTGAAAATAATGTAGGTGTTTTTGGAAAATAGTAATTAAAGATAAAGAGAATTCATTCTTCAGATAAACACTGTAAAAAAGTATATCAAATTAAAAAATATATATAAAAAAAATGCTGCATTCCAACATTTATAAATTTTGCTGAAGATCTCTGAACTCCATTGCTGAAATGAAGCGCAACACTGTAGAAATTGAGTGGGGTATCACAAATTCTATGTGAGTAAAGAGAGAGAGAAGTTTATTTGAAGAAAGGCAGAGAGGTTGGCTTGAGCGTTGGTGTGCTCTGGCCTGCTACTCTACACTGGGGAAGGGGAGAAAGAGCGGTGAATGATGATGATAAGATAAAGAGGTGCGTATATACATTCCTATCACGTTGAGGTCATGCTAGAGTCATGTGCCAAGTCCAGTGGCTTGAACGAAGGCTATACAGTAGAACCCCCTGTTGAACTGCACACAATATTATTTTAATTCTTACGTGTGAAAAAAAGTCAGTTTTGCCCGAAAGCCGAAGCGCCGATTGCGATAGCAAATTAGTAGACAGCTATACAATGTAAGGATAGTAGTTTTATTGTCCGTATAAACGTGTAAACGTTCGCTTATTAACTATATTAACAAGCATGGTGTCAGCGCCCACAGGGAAACATGAACACATCACACTCGATGAGTGCGGACACGTGCTGTCAAACACTGGCGTGAGGAAGCGCCGCTGCAGCAGCGAGCGTAGTGACCTTCGTGCTGTTGTCTATCGTTTCAACGCAAACTGAGCGCCAAGAACACACAGCACGCACAAAGCTACGAGCCGCTGACGCACCTACACTGCCTAGACTCTGCCCTCAACACAAATCGCTTCAAAATATGGCCCGCGCGCCGCCGCCGCGCAGTACACGGTTGATGCCAGAGTAGGGTGGCTAGCCAGAGAACAACGCCGCCCGCTATCCAATCCCTCTCCTCGCTCCCTCGCCGGTGCTTCGAGCGCAACGGAAGAAGGCGTGCTCCCTCCCTGCTTTTCTTTCTTGCGCGCGCGAGATTTAGACGCGGTCGTCGTCGGCTCCCCTCGCACGCTTTCACTCGCACATACAGCATACAGCGCGCAGCGACGGCGTTATCGCCCTTACTTTATACGGAACATCTATGTGCCAAAACTAATTTTAGGGCCACAACGCATCATAGACATCATCTTTAGATAGCAAATACGGATCTCAAAGGCCATACTTTTGCTGGCGGAAAACTGAAACTACGTCATAGGTGTCGCCCCCGGCACTTTGGGCGGCCAATGCTATCGTCAAGCCACCAAGCCAAGCGACATGAAAAGTCAAAATGGCCGCTCGAGCCAGCGCGAGGTGGTAGTTCGCAATGTATGATGCGGGAACGGTCCCACAGTTGCGACACAACAGCGGGGTTACCAATGCATTGGGTTCTATGGGAGCTGTGCCGGGACCGCCCGAAAACGACGTAACAGCCGGGAAAACGCAGCACCTGGGAACATAACAGCGGGGTTCTACTGTAGTCGCTCCGATGACCACAGCTGCGCTGTTGCCGTCAGGCCAAGGACCTAATACAATCTCGCCAGATATTGGTCTTTTAGTCACTCATTTAATAGTAGAAATAAGGCTCTGCCGTTCTTGCGCGTATGCTGGGCATGAGCAAAATATGTGCGTGTTTCTGGCGCTTGGCAGTGATCGCAGTTGGGACCAATGTCACTGCAGCCGATGATATGCGTATAACGCCTTGTGAGTGCAACACCAAGACGAATCCGGTGTATTATACTCGTTATACTCCTCTTCAGTTTATGAGGCATGCGGAACTTCATTTCTGGGTACCATTTGTGCACATGTCAGTAAAGGGGATCTGTCTTGCCCATACAGATTGGAAGGGAAGAGCTGTGTGTCACTGTACCAGCTCATAGGGAGCACAAAGTCGCCAACCAAAAGCCTGTTCCTGTCAAGGTCTACGACTACTACAATTTGGGTGAGTACAACTTGCGCTGAAAATGAGTGGATTTGTGAATTGCACTCAAGATGTAATAACTCACTGCCATACTCTGTACCTCACTGTGACCTGCTAGGTAGGTGGTGCTATGTGTTACCAAGTAAAGGTTTCTAGTGTTTTATATATACATCCTCTCCTAACTGTCTTAAGGCAAAGCGCAACATCATAATGATGCCCAAGCATTCTTTACTCTACTGGAATGAAATATCTGGGGGCTCATACAAAATCTGTTTCCCCTTACTCCTTCCCCAGTGCAGGGTAGCAAACTGGATATCTACCTTCCAGTTAACCTCCCTGCCTATCGCATTTCATTTATCTCTCTCTCTCTCTGCAGAGAGCTGTTGGCTATAGTAGTAGTGAATGCTAGAAGTTTGCACCATGTGTCTTAGTCTACATTTACATTTTAAACTACAAGAAAGCAAGAAGAAGAAAAAAAAAAGACAAAGGAAAAGGCAGTTGTAGGTATTCCTTTTGCCTAGATTTGCACTATGATTAGTGAAACCGTGTATATGCACTGTACTTAATATTTATTACTACAGGCACTCATAGTTTTATTTGTTTCTAAGAAATGCAGCCTTGCTAACTTAACCAGCAATCTCTCTGAAGACATTCTTGTTTTTGATTGTTAACTGTACGTTAGTACATGTAAAATTATAGTAACAACCTGGTAAAGTCAGTTACCTTATTCAGATGACTGCATTTTTACATTTCTGGAATTGTAGAAGTCTCAAATTTTACATATTCAAGTGTATATTTAGGTGCTGCCGTGTGCTGGTCTTCTTAAGTGCCCTTATCATATTTCTAAAAGTTCAGTAGAAAAACTTTTCTAAGCAAACACAACTGAAACAGCAGCAGCAAGTTTTTGTTGATTAATGTTGATGTTGTAAATCTATTTTTAGCTCGCAGTGCCAGAATGTTCTACAGTCCTCACAAAGCAACATTGTGTGATATCTGCGATGGTTCTGAGTGTGGAAATGACTGCAATACTGTGAAGCAGACGTCTGACTCTACTCAGCTGGAAAGAGAATCTGAGCCAGATGGAGCCAGTGGCATCCACGCATCACATCTTTCAATCACAGTCCTTGTCACCATTGTGGCATTCTTTCAGAGGTAGTGGCATGGAAAATTTATGTTGCTGCTGGGCGAACTGCTTGATATACATAGTGCTACATCTCATTTTGTACTGTTTTGTGACTTAATCTCATCACAAAGGCCTGCTCAGATTTATTTGGCTTGTTTTGGCACTCATACTGTGGCATCTGTGGTTTGATTGTGTGCTTCTTTGTCAACCAGTGCATTCTGTGCAGTGTAAAACACATCATTATATTGGTGTTCTTTGTGATCCTGACAATGATCTGTTTTTATCTGAATTCTGTGTTTATCTATCATGTGCATGTTTTTGTGCTTGTGCAAGCATTCCAATCACTGCTTTATAAAATGTCTCTGTAAAGATTTTAAGTGTGGAGCATATAGTTTCTGTATTTCATTTCTGTAGTTATGTACATCTATAGAGATCTACAGCTTCAAAATGTTATTTGTAGATAGTACCTGTATCGCAAAGGCATACTGCTCATGTAGGTGCATCATGAGAAGACTAAGATTCCCTTCCCCATTTATCATTTGTTGCTCCCCATTCCCTTTGCTGCTGTGTAAAGGGGCAGGTCAGAGCGAGAAGTGGTGAGATTCACTTCTGGCTGAGCTCTGCCTCATTTTAATCTGAAATTTCCTTTACCCCTCTATGTCCTACTTTGCTCTGCCCATGCTGTTGCAATGTTTGGGAGTAGCTGGTGGCAGAATACATGATGCTGTAGCCTTGGAATTTTTAAAAAGTATTAAGACCTTATTATGTACCGCATTTTGGCTTGATACATGAAATTTATAAGTTTAATGTTCTATCAGAAGTCATTCTTTAAACATTGATGTGTAGGATTTTGAACATTGGTTTTGAAGTGTACTTCCTTTAAAACATCTCAATGGACCTTGTAAATTATGGTCATCTTACCAGACACGTTCGCTTAAAGGGGCACTGCAACACTTTTTGAACATGCTATAAGAAAATGTTTTCGATCTGTAGACAATGCTGCCATGAACATGCAAGCCATATAACTTGGCTGCATGCAGTAGGTAAACCACAATCCTGCATAAAAGATAGCTTGCTTTCACCTGTCATTTACGATGCCCTTTCCATTATGTCCCACCAATAAAATAATAGACCTTCGAGACTGCCCGTTGATGCCAGCCATTCGTCAATTGTTCATGATTATTAATTACTCCAGTGCTGCTTTGTCGCTCTCTGGCACCTTTGTCAGATGCCAACCTTGAAGGGTTGCATCAGTGCATCGCCGAAAGAAGAGAAAGTAAGAAAGGAGCAATAGGCAGGGTATTGCTATTCGTGTCACCCCAGCTGAGAGCAAACGTTTTGAGGGGAATGAGGAAAGTAAACATTGCACTCTTCACATCTCTGTTGCTACTGGATCCTTTTCAAAAAATTCTATGGGAATATAATAATTAAAAGGCATTGCCCTCACGTCATTGTGTTGTCAGTTTTAAAAAGTTATTGCAGGGCTCCTTTAATGGAATGGCATTGGATACAAAATAAAGTGCCTGAACTGTTCAGTTTATCAGACAATCCATCTTACCAGCTTTCCCTTTTAAAGGAAGTATATGCTCTATATGTAGCAAATGCTTTTGTGTTTAGTGTTAGTTTTAGCAAGGTTAATGAAATGGTAATCAAAAACTTTAGTGTAAGACTCATATGATGTGTTATGTACTCTGTCACTTCAGGCTCTCATTATAAAGTGTCTTAGCTACTGGGTTGCACATTTTCCTGCTAATAAAACTTTAGTGCAGGCACGAAATTAGCCATATTGGATACTAATTGAGAATACATGCCGAGGCCAGCTACTGGGGAATGTCAGTTTCCAGTATTGTGCAAAAATGATCGTACAACAAAGCCCAGTGGTACGCTCTTTTGTTAAAAATTTTGAAATGTTGGAATAGTAGTGGCTGTTTTAAGGATGCAATATATTGCACTGGGGATACTTTGAGGCATTGAGTGCAAAGTTTTGGTGCCACTTACCATCTGTAAATGACAATACAGGACATGTTAGGTGTGCAAAAAATGTTGGTGCGAGGTATTTGGGGGGAATCGTAAGGCTGGCAAAATTTGGTTCCCATGTCATGGTGACAGTTATAAAGGCATAATGTAGCAATGCTACTTTTATGGTAGAACTGATGACAAGGTTATTTTTTTATTGTGATTAAGCATTCTAAGACAGAATAAAATATTTCACACCATAAATATGGATCACAAGAAGCTCTATAGTTGGCAAAGCGTAAATGTCGATGGGAGACATGCTTCTCCAAGACATGTTACGAAGCTATATTTGGCTTGTTTTCTTGCTCTCTCGACCTAACAAAGCTTCGAGGTTCCACCTTGTGCTTAATTGTGAACACTATTTAGATCAAGGAACTTGCATCTGCACTGTGCTCATTTACTTTGAAAATTGGTGCTTCAATTTAAATTTGCAGTGTCATGAAAGGCAAGTGCTCCATGTCTGCAGCACCTGAAAAGCACTTCACCATTCTAAATCTTGCCCGAGAAAAAAAACGAAAAATGACCTCCTGTGCCACTAAAACCGGTAGTTAATCTATTAATAGTACACCATTTTGCATCAGTACAACTTGAATCTTGGAAAGTTAAGGTTTAGTTTCCAATCAAGTTTAGTTTCAGACGTGCTCTCTTTAATGCCGATATTTAGGTAGGTATGTACATACCTATACAACAGAAGTCTTGGAAGGTACTTTCGCAAGCCAATGTTCAGAGATCATGGCAGCGGCAAAATATTTTTGTCATTGCTGCACTGCTTGGAATTGGGACATGTGCTGCATTGGTTGAACACACACGTGTATGTGCCACTTGATTTCAGGCTGCTTGTCTAGGTTGTGCAGTAAGGTTTTCTGTGATGCCGATGCTCTCCAAACTATTGTTTATTGAGCTTACATTGCTCTCATGCTGTGCCCTACCTACCGGGGTGCCAGAAAAATATCACCCTTCAGGAATGCATTAATGTTCCTGGGTGGTGGACTTAAGGTCAGTTTGGATGCCACAGTAAACATTTAAGACAATTTTTTGGGGTTATGTGAGTATTGTATGAAGATTGCACTTTGCATAGGCATATGATCTATTGTAATGATGTGCTGATGGTAAACCCATAATGCAATTCCCAAATCATAATTATTAATAGCTGGGGTTGAGTGTGTCAGAAATTCAGTGCAAGACGTGTGTAGATAACGCAGTCCTGGGCATTATTATAGGGTTATTGCGGCTCTTGAAACCACTTTTAAAGGAGTCTTCATTGGCTGTTGCATGCCATTCGAACTCCCTGCATCACTGTAGCTGACCTCTGCAGTGCACTTAGATGATTAAGATGTGCTTGGCTTCAGCCAGCATTCCTGTATTTAGGACCTTGTTAGCTTGGGTAGTGTCAGATAACAGCTTATATAGTGTATTGGGAAAACATATTCACTGATGGTAGTACTTCTGACAAATTATCCCTAACACTGGTGAAAAAAAAAAAAAAAATTCCCTCATTGCTGTCCCTGGTTTACCCTAAGAGTGGGATGATTTACATAATTTTAGTGGTGTTTTATTACCCATAGCTTTAGTGGTTTTAATGCCCTCATTTTCTGGTATGTTCAAGTGGCTTATAATAGAAGTTACCCAAAGCTTTTAACTTTTGAAACTTTTGGAAGCTACTATGAACCTCATTAAGAATACAGCAAGAAAGGAAAGTTCTGGTTGCTAGAATGTTAAGTCCAGTTGCATTTGCATGCTGTGAAGCATTGTCATTAGTTGTGCTTGTTCCTTATTATAAATGTGCCTCCATATGTCACTTTAGCTACTTTCTATATTTAACGGAATTTAAAGGACTTGCGCAGGAGTTTCTTTCAAGCTACTTGTTTTGTAAATGGATCCTTATGACTTGCATTTTCCTTGTCTGCTGTATGTTGCTTGAACAACTAGATTCTTTTTTTACACAAGCTGTAGGAATGTGCTAACTACAGTAGGAAATTAAATGTTGGTTCTTGTTAATTTGGTCTGTCCTAAACTACCTGGAGTTTTGTTTGTGGTAATGTTTTGCATAGTACAGCACAATCTTCTGTCAGCAACTGGATGCAATGGTTTATCCTATATATGCTGGTACATATTTGAAATATTGCATGCAGTTGTTTGACAAGTGTACATACATTTTTATGACTGGTCTTTATATTCTGCTGCAGTGCAGTTCTCAACTGGATATACGGCGTCTCTTTAATATGACTTCTACTGGTGTTTGTACATAACATATTTTTATGTAGCTGTTCAGAGCCTGTTGTGCACATAAATTGCTGTGTTGTAGCATTCGCTATAATAATACTGTGATGCTGAACTCTGTGTGTTTAGTGATGGTCTTTCTGCAATGCAGAGTCTGTGCAAGAGAGATTATATATGTGTAAAAGCAGTTTGCAGCTATGTGTGCCACACAGATTGTGATCTTTTCCTCATCTTATTGTTGTTTTGCTGAAGCTCCTTTTAAGCATTAACCAAGACTGTTGGTTAGAACCAACTACATGACCTATTTTATTGCCTTTGACTTGCCTTGTTCTCTCCACCATATTTATTTTCCAGTCAACTTGCCTTTGAGTCTTGCAGATCCTGTTGTAAAGTGCACATACCAATGTATGCATATATTGCAGTAAAAGCTCCCATGCTTGAGCACTCAGGAAATTGCCTTTTGTGTCTTTGGCTTTTTTAGATTGCAATGTAGTTCATCTTTAGCAATAAAAAATGAAACCAGGCTCAAGCAGACGGCATTGGAATTCATGTCACTGCAATCTCATGCATTAACTTCAAGGTAGAGTCGCCACCCATCTTTCGTTCTTGCACCTTTTCTGGGTTATCAAGCCTACTTTCAAGTTAAGTGGCTTTTGTGGTAGCGTGCAAAGGTATTTTACTAATTCAGCTGAAATTGTTTTCTTTTAATGTCCCTTGAGTGCCTGTCATTTGCTTTTCTTAGAAAATATCTGACCTGAAATCTCGCAAGTTATTGCATTTAACATTGAATTACTGGTTTAATACAGTGATTGCATACTTGAAAAAAATTGTAGCATGCCTAGTGGATAAGTAGGAAAGAAAAGACACTGTGTGGATGAGTAAAGTGCTGCAGCCAAAAGCACCCAGAAATAGTTTTCACAGTCAATATTCAGTGTTGTAGGTATTACTGAAAAAAAAAAAGTAATCAAATGCATTACTTATGTTCATATAAATGTGTGAAAGGACCGCCCTACATTGCATACAAATTAATGTAATGCGTTACCGTTGCTGAAAAGTAAGACAAGTTACTTTGTCGTTACTTGATGGTTAGAAATTTAAGTTCGGACAAGTGCGACAAGAGCCATATCAATTGCTAAATCACCGCAATGCATGCGAGTGCAAAAAAAGACAAAAAAAAAAAAAAAAAAACAAGCGAAGCGACTATTAAACTGCCATCTACGATAATCTACAAGACAGCGAGTGGTGTCTTAACTTGCACATGATTTTAAGCGAAGCTTTAGAGGCTTGCAAGTTTCGGTGGTGGTGGTGCCACGCGGAAAAGTGGATCAATCCTGGTGAAAGTGCAGAAAGGGTCCAAGCTCCATGGCACATACCCCTGTGGGCTCGGGGACCTGTAACGCACCTTGAACTACCCTTGTCGCACGTGGGACCCAAAGAGACAAAATCACCAGCCCTTCTGTCGAGAAAATGGGGGTAAGCGAAGCTTGTCAGATTCTAGCGTGAGGGCTTCCGAAGCCCAGTCGAAACGTCAGCGAAGAGTCGCAGACCCCGAGTTGCGGGAGCGCGATGTTGAGGCCAAACGTCAACGAAGAGCCGCCGACCCCGAGTTTTTTTTTTTTTTTTTTAGAAAACATGTCGCAGTTTCGCCCGAAAGGCGAAGCATCGATTGCGATAGCAAATTAGTAAACTTGTAAACATTAGCTCGCTAACTAAATTAACAAGCATGGTGTCACGCGTGCACAGGTAAACATGAGCACGTATCGCTCGATAACCGCGGAAACTCGCTGCCAAAACGCTGGAGTGTGGCGCGCGGCAGCAGCAGTGAGCGAATAGACCTCTTCTGGAGTACGTCACACTGTACCGGCGACGTCACAGCGACGTCACCGGCGCACGTGCGCGGTGACCCTGGTTGGCAACAAAATTAGCAGTGGCTTAGCTCGGCTATGCCAGGATATACGTAGCGTGAGCTAAGCAGCTGGTTATTCTTAGCTTTCCTGGCTGTCTAGGATTAGCTTGATTATCATGCTTACTGCTGCTTCAATGACACACACATGGTATACGCTTTGACGTCATCGACGGCGTCTTGTTGCTGCTACTGAGGCCTCCTGGCGACGCCGCTTTGCTAGATGTTCCTCCCTTTGCTCCGGTGTGTCCGCAGCACGTTTAGCCTTCATCTGTTTCTTCCTACGCTCAACCGCTAATTGCCAGGCAACTACTTCGGGATCCGATGAGTTAATCTCCGCTCTTTTGCGCCTCTCAGCAGCAATTTCGCTCTCCTCCATGGCTATACCACACTAGCAAACGCCCCGCTATATGTATACACCCCACTGATACCTCTGCGCATGCGCACAAGATGAGAGGCGCTATCAAGCGGCTCCGGCGCAACGTCAGACTTGGCTACTGCGCAACGGAGACGCACAGCTGGGCACGCGCCGGCACCAGTGCGTCTGCCGTTGCTATGACGTCACTCCTCTGGAATGCGCAGACCGGTGAGGCGCGCGCGGCGGCTGCGGCTCCGGCGCGCCAGCTGTGTGCCATGTGACGTCACTGCTCCTCGCGCATGCCCAGCACGGCTCTCCAGGAGCCACGCGAAACTGCTCAAGTGTGGGTGTTCTGTGGCTCAACCTCGGCCAGTGTAGCTCACGCTACAAAAACAGCCGGAGCCGACTTTCTGCGTGGTGCGGTCGCGCTTTAGTTGGTGTCGGTGGGCGCCACATGGACGCGTGTTTTTATTTCTTTTTTTATTTTTACGTGAACCTCCACAATTCTCTTGCCAGCAAGATTAGCAGTAATGTGTGTCGGAGAACATCGGCGTGTGATAAACTGCGCGATGAAAATGTGGCGACGCTGGCCTTTTTTACTTGCGAACGTGAACAACGTGGTGGTGGTCTGCGATGAATTGTGCAATGAAGAATTTCGGCTTTTCCATGTATGTGTGCCACATTTGTTGTGGTAAAGTGTGCGGCGAGAACAGCGACGATATCGGCTCTTCTTAGCGTAGGGAAACGGACCACATTATGTGTGTGTGTGTGTGTGTGTGTGTGTGTGTGTGTGTGTGTGCTACGCGATTAGCAATACATCTCGCTTACGAGACTGTGGACATGTGTTGCGTGTAATAAAACCAGTCGTAGTGATCAGGCTCCGATAGAACTTCAGGACCCATAATTATTGAGCAGGTGAGAATGAATGAGACGCGACGATTAGTGAAGTGAGCGCATGTATTTCGGGGCCATCCGCGCTGTGTGCAGAAGAAAATATATGAAAAAAAAAAGCCTTCGTTGGAGCATAATTTATCGACTGAGTGGTATGATTACAAATAAGCTCCTACGATGTTTTGACCGCTGCCGAGCTGCGTGTATACATTTAACCACGGGAAATTCCCAAAAGGCAAACCACTGAAATTATCACGATTTAACGCAGATCTCGCGGGTCTTAAGTAAAATTGAACTGTCTTTTTTTTTTTTAGTTATTGGTGTATTCACTTTCATGATACGGACTTTATGCCGTGATGATGCACATAAACATGCAAAAGTTGGGTATTGTAAAGTTGAGAGCAGCAAAGGAGGCAGCAGACACAGCGAAGTCAGCGTGCAACGGATTATGCACTTATGTAAGATTTAGCTTTGTACATTCACATGACCAGACTAATTAAAATTAAATTATGGTGTTTAACATCCCCAAGCTGCACAGCGGCTTATGGGGGGGCAGTGTAACGAAAGGCTCCGGATTAATTTTGTCCACCTAGGGTATCTTACCATGCTCCTAAAGCAGGGTAATAAGTTTTTCTGCATTTCTTCTTCATCTGAATTTAGGCGCCGCTACTTGGTACGGCTCCACCGAGCTGTCGTGTAGTTGTAGAAGAAGTTCATCTTGTATATCGTTTAAAGCTACAGTGTAAATGGGGCGCAAATCAGTGCATTCACGATAATGCAATACAAATTTGTGTTCGAAGGCCAGTCATTTAGCGAAGTATCACTTTGCCACCGCGAAAATGTGCATCATCTGTGATAAAATGTTCGTTTTCCAGGAATAATACATTTTTGTGGATGTTTGATCTACGGAAGAGGCGCACTTTTCTGAAATCACCACACGCTGACTTACGGGAACCATGCACTCGGCAACAACGCTACGTTGTTGTACCGGTAAAACGGGGACGATTATACTACCTAAGCACAGTTCGTAAATGCTGTCACTTCAAAAAATCGCATTATGCCGGACTTACGATCGCGGCAGTTGATATACAGGCAGCGCTCTTATGCAGAGAGAACAGGTCGCAGGAACGTTTTTTGCCAACCAGCGCCCGTTTCGGATGCGCGGCAGAGGGGAGGGCTCCTCGCAACGACATCACGCTGTTTGCAAACAGGGAGAGGTCTATTGGCCTTTGTGCCGCATCTTGCTTCAACGCGAACTGAACGTTGAAAGCACAGCGCATACGAAGATATATCGGCACCAATTGCACTTTGTCCACATCGCAGATCGCTTTGAAGATGAGGCCCGCGCGGACGTGCACTCTTTTCACGTCACAGATCGCTTTCAAGATACGGCGCCCGCGCTGCCGAGGGTAAGCAGCATCCACCGGTGTAGAACGCCCCCCCCCCCCCCCCCCCCCCGTGGCTCGCGCGCGACAGTAGTGCGCTTCCGCCCTGCATTTCTCCCTCGCGCGCGCGAGATTGAGCCGCGATCGTGGACTAACCCTCGAAAGATTTCACTCGCACATACAGCGTGTACGGCAACGATGTTACCGTATTGGACTTCATGCTGAAACTCACAGTGACGACCACGGCGACGGCAGAAATGCGCTTGTAGTGTCCATATGTTGCTATCGCAATAAAATAAAAAGTCGCAGTTTCGCCCGAAAGGCGAAGCATCGATTGCGATAGAAACTTGGTAGACAGCTATACGAAGTAAAGATAGTAGTATTATCAGTCGTATGAACTTGTAAACGTAGGCTTACTAACCAAATTAACAAGCATGGTGTCACGCGCGCACAAGCAAACATGAACACATCTCACTCGATGACAGCGGAAACTCGCTGTCAAAACGGTGGAGTGAGGAAGTGCGGCAGCAGCAGCGAGCGAATTGACCTTCGTGCTGCCTCAAAGCGAAGCCGCGAAAACATGGCGCAGATGGCTTTCAAGATAGGGCGGCCGCGCGTTACGCAGCAGCCGCCAAAGTAAAACACGCCCGCCCACCCCTCCCCTCCATTTCTCGGAGCCTTGCGCGGAACGGAAGACCGCGCGCTTCCTCCCGGCTTTCCTCCCTTGCGCGCGCGAGATTGAGCCGCCGTCGTCGGCTCACGCTCGCACGCTTTCACTCGCGCATACAGCATACGGCGTGCGGCGATGATGTTATCGTCCTTGGGCGTTATACGGAACCTCACAGCGACGACGACGGCAGAAAAGCGCCTGGAGTGTCTACTGCTATCGCAATGATAAACATAAGTAAGGACTAAAGATACTACAAAATGAATAGATAAGAATGTAGAAGAGGTACAGGGACTGCGAAAAGTGTCGTAGTTGGATTGGGAAGCGATGTTATCCGAAAGCGCGTCTCAGAGACCGATAGCACGAGAACGTCACTGCTTCCGTCACTGCCTCCCATGTGTCACATGCTGTTCGGATTTCATCGGTGCTGTGTCTACTGCCATGCACTCTCGACGCCAAATAATGAGTGTATAAAATGAGCTGTGTGTGCGTCATTGCACATGTCACATCGCTGCCTCCCGCGCGTCACTTGCTCTTCGGATTTCATCGGTGCGGTGTAGCATTATACTCCAAAGATAACGTATACACGTAATATACACGATGTTCCTATACTTGCCAGGGCTTTATTTGAGTGTTATGTCGTCCATATTGCTAAATCTGATTGGCATAGTACATACATGGCAGCTTGGCAATAAACATCGGCAAATTGCCGCCGCTTTTCAATATACGGTGTACGAGTATATTGGTATTGTATGTGGCGTGATCATAAGTTTTTCGGAATTGAAAGAAAATCGCCTGTTGCAGATAACGTAATTGTAGCCCTTGAGCTGGATTATTCAGATATGCGGACATTACTTGCAAGAGCAATAAAAACACATTGAACTAATTCAAATGCAATAATTAAATTCTTAATTACTTTAGGGCACATATCTTAATTTACGAATTGTAGTCGGTGAGTTTGCAAGGCGTTGAATGAATTTCCAGAGTGACGCCAGTTTGGAGATATGCGTCATCAAACACGCTGTAAAAATGCACTGTTGTTCCACTTACTTTTTCAAAGGGACACTAAAGCCAAACAATACATCAGTTTAGGCTGATAAAGTAGTGTTTGAAAACTCTGGTGTGGGTAATTTCGCGATGACACGTTGATTATTAAAAGAGAAAATTAAGTTCAACGTTTCATTCTTTTTAAATTTCGCGCCATTGCCACATGTCGAAACGTCAGTGTGACGACACATATTTCAAATTAATTTTTCGCATTTTGGCAGCGTTGGCTCAGTGAAAATTCCCGAAACTTGCCACATGCAGTCTTTGGCTCCTTTACAACACAATGTAGTCGATCTTTGTCGCTAAGTAATTAGCTACGCCCTAGCAGACGCCGTCAAAATCCATGACGTCACGGCGGGCTGGTGCGGGAACTTCCAAGAGGGCGTCGCCACCAGTTTTTCATTCTTACCCCTGTTCTGGCCTGCCAAGCTGTTGCCTCGCGGTAAGAGTGGTGTTCTTGGCATTGTGGAAGGGCTATTTAGTAATACAGAAGAAATCATTTTTCTCTTTAATGTCCTTTTAACAAAACGCTTTTTTATGCATTTAATTAAGCACAGAAGTAACTGGAATGCCCATGTATTTCGACCCACACTTTGGGAAATATCACGGAAATGGCACCATCCTGGAGAAAATTTATTTCAAGAGGATACATCTTGCAGGGGCGTAGCCAGAAATTTTTTTCGGGAGGGGGGGGGGGGTTCACCATCCCGACCGGGGGGGGGGGGAAGCTTCTGCTTTCCTCTACGTCACGTGATCGATAATAAATATGAGTAGTAGTTTAAGCAGACTCTATACATGTATATCAAAGACATGGGATCGCCCCCCCCCCCCCCCCCCCCCTCGCGTGTGCGTGTGCTTGTGAAGAAATTAAGTAAAAAGTAAAGTAAGCTCAGTAAATACAGTAAGTACGACAGGTACAGTGGGCGTTTGGAGCAACGGTCTCTCATCGCTCCACTGAATGGACCAGTCTTCGATAACGCATCATTAAGACGACCCGTGCGATCGGAGAAGACATCATCACTTGCGTCGTCCTCGTCGGGGCGAAGTGCGTTTCACAAGTCAAGGACGGCGATACGCGTGGAAATGCACCTGTGACCAGGGTATACCTCCTTCCATAGCAATAGCTTGTTCGCTGCGTCTTTGCGCTAGAAAACTTAAATACGCGTAAAAACGCGTAAGGCTTTTTTTTTTTTTTTTTCGAAGGTTTCCTCGCCCTGCTCCCTCATACGAGAGGGAGCAGTGCCGACGCGATATACGCGGCAATGCCAGCGAAGCTCGAGCGGTGGCCGTAGCTGCGAGAACTAACGGTGTTAGGGATCATTTTGAAAATATTGCAGGCGCGAATAGTCGCTGTAGCAACGTAGTGGTACGCCGACAGTTGTGTTGCACACTTTCGTCCTTAGAGGGTCGCTATTACTATAGGCCCCACCGCGTAAAGCACGATCGTTCCTTCCACTCGCTTTTAGTGCGTTTCACAAGTCAAGGACGGCGATACGCGAGGAAATGCACCTGTGACCAGGGTATACCTCCTTCCATAGCAATAGCTTGTTCGCTGCGTCTTTGCGCTAGAAAACTTAAATACGCGCAAAAACGCGTAAGGCTTTTTTTTTTTTTTTTTCGAAGGTTTCCTCGCCCTGCTCCCTCATACGAGAGGGTTGCATTTCCTGCGGAAAGTGCATGGGCCGCTGTGTCTTCCGCTGTGAGCGAGCGTGTAACCATCATTTGCCTTTACGTCAACAGATTCAGAATTGTACAGAATATTTCACCGCACAGCATAGATATGGCATGTGTACGCATTTTAAGTAGTGCGTGCAACTCATTTCTGCTTCATTTACGCCGGTGCAAACAGGAAGCCGCCTTGTACCTCACAGAATCTCGACTGATTGGTGTAATAGTGATGCAGGAATGAACTCCGGTCTTGTTCAGTGCATAGTGCACATAATCAATTTCTCAGGACGCGTGAACTCCGACGAGAACTGTCAGCGCCTGCAACAAGAGTTTACTTACGCTGTACTGCGCACAGCAGTAATTCATGCTTGTCGGCTGTCTGTTTCGTGCATTCTGTTGCGAGTCGGTGGAATTTCACTGCTGTCATCAACCCCTTCGTGTGTACATTGCTGGTTTGGGATTCCACAACAAAACAGCAACTACCAGCCTTCCGTAATTGCTGGTTTGGGATTCAACAACACAACAGTAATTACCAGCCTTCCGTAGGGGCACAATCGCAAAGAAAAGACGTTTCTCGCGCAGATTAAGATCCTGCGCGAGCGCGGCCTAACCGGCACCTGAAGGGAAGCGGCGGAAATGTATACCGGAGATTTCGACCACCTGGGGTCTTTAACGTGCACCTAAATCTAAGTAAACGGGTCTCGAGCGTTTTCGCCATCATCTAAAATGCGGCTGCCGCATTTGTTGCTTCATTTGTTGCGCATTTCATGCTTCAGAATGCCGCCGCCACATTCTCGCCCAAAACTTTACAGAGTGTCAAAGCCTTGACAAACACCGTGACAGTTTTTTCCATATGCAGACATGATTCGCTGTAAATTACCAACCCAAACGGAAGCGTCCAGGAATGAAATTGTGATAGTAGCACCGGTTTCATGAATTATGTCAGCGCGAAGCGACGAGAACAAAGGGTGGGTAAGGGGGGGGGGGGGTGTTGAACCCCCCCCCCCCCCCTGGCTACGCCCCTGACATCTTGCAAACTCACTGGCTATAATTTCGTAAATTGTGCTGTGAAGTAATTAATTAGGAAGTTAATTAGTGCATTTTTGGTAATTCGTTCATTATGTGTTTTGATTTCTCGTGCTAGCAATGTCCGCCTCTTGGAATAATCAAGCTCAAGGACAAGAATTATGCTATCTGCCACAGGCGATTTTTTAAAGGTCACCCCATATAATAAACGAACTTTAAAGAGGGTCTAATAACAGGTAGGGTGTTTGAGGAAAAGAAAGTGGGCTTATAGAATGGTATCCAATCACCTCAAGGCATTTGGCAGAGATGCAGAAATAACATTACGCTATAACACCCAAGATAGTCAAGTTAACCATCTGTAAGGAGGAACAATAGTGTGGCTTTTTTTTAATGAACGGACTGATGAAGCATTTCAAATAAGGGATCGATATGAATATCAACGTACCTATATAAAAAGTCAGTTTCGTACGACAAGGCATTGATTGCAATACCAAATTATTAGACAGCTATAAGAGGTAAGGTTAGTCGTTTTATGCTTGCATAAACTGCTTTAAACATTCGCTAACTAACTAAATTAACAAGCACATTGTCGCGCGCGCACAGGTAAACCCGAACACATCTCACTCGATGACCGCGGACATTCGCCGTCAGAACGCTGGCGTGATGAAGAGCGGCAGTAGCGGCGAGCGAATTCCTCTTCGAGCTACCTCTCGCTTCAACGCGAACTAGACGCCGCCACCTCCTCCCCATTAATTGTCTGCGCCGTCACGTGCCCAATGACGTACGCACTAGAATACTAGCATATTCAGCAAGCTGCCCAAGCCGACTGCATCCAAGAGGCTGCTGATCATCAACGCCGCAAGCGTTGTGTGTCATGACTACGCATCAAGCCAGTCAAGAAGTGGTTAGGAATTTTTGGGAACTGCTTTCCTTCTGGCGGCTTGGTTTGTTCACCTTTCCCGGTCATCGCTGGAACAATGAGTGTGGTGTATTCGCTTTCCCCTTTCCGCGATCTTAGGGGCGGTGCGTGTGCTTGGTGTTTACCTCCTCCTCCTTGGAGGCGGAGTGTTGTGACGCCTACATGACCACCGGATTTGCCGATTAGGACATGAACTGTTTTCCTAGCGAGTGATCTAGCCTTTAAGGGTCGATTTTTTTTTTGCCAAATGCGACCCCCCCCCCCCCCCCAGGGTCGATTTTTTGTATTGCTGATTTAAATGCTTCGAAAACATGTGGTCCTAATTTTTTTTAAAGTGACAGTAAAGTGAGGAAAAAATCGTTTGTGTTGTAAAATACACAATGTTTATGCATAAATAAGAAGTGCACTGAAAAATGGTTGTGTGCAGTCGAAGGAATCATTCTTGGATTCTACATAGAAGCGAATAATGCGAACTATAGAACAATACAGCATATCTCAAATAAAACCGATGAAGTCAGTAGGCTACTAAGGAGAATTACCAATAGACACAGAGGCCTGGGGGAAGACAGTGCTTTGAGGCTAGTTCATGCTTTTGCTCTCTGTCATTTCACCTATGTTGCTGGATTATTCAAATGGACGCAGGTAGAACTTAACAAACTTAACACGATGATTAGGAAGCTCATTAAAGCTACCCTAGGGATACCGATTAACACCGCAACCGAGAGATTGATGAGTCTAGGGGTGCACAACACAATAGAGGAAATTGCAGAGGCTCAGCAGCTTGCGCAACAGGAAAGGTTGACAAAAACACGAGCCGGCAGGAATATACTACAGGCAATAGGGGCAGAGCTAAATAGGTCAAGGCGCCCACTGGAGGATGGAGTGGAGTTGCGAGCTGAGATTAGGGATCTGATTAGAACCCCCCCCCCCCCCCCCCCCCCTAGAAACATGCATCCAGAGCACAATATCAAAAGGAGAAAGGCAAGAGCTAAAGCACTCTTGCGGGAGATACAACAGCAGAATCAACAGGCGGCTTTCGTAGATGCTGCCTGGGTGACAGGGAAAGAAGCATATACTGCCGTAGTAGCAAGCATTCAAGGGAGGTGCAAGATGCCATCACTGTATTTACCAAAGATTCCATGGTGGCGGAGCAAGTGGCAATTGCTCTAGCCATCAGGAACAATAAATGGACTTTTATTTACAGCGATTCCAAAGCTGCTATAAAGGGTTTCGATAAAGGCTACGTGGCCGCGGTTGCAGCTAAACTTATTGAAAACACTATGAGTATGAGAACTGAAATCCAATGGTTTCCTGCGCATATGGGAGAAGTGGACGAGACCCGGGCTAACCTCAATGAGGTTATTCATGACTTGGCACGAGGACTTGCTAGCCGTGACAGTCACAACCGAGCCGTCCACCACCAGGCCGGGGAATTTAGAGATCATTTATTAACATATAACGAGATTACAAAACACTACTATCTAGGACGCAGACAATTTCCATTGCCACATTCAAAGCTGAACAGGACTCAGGCAGTTTCAATGAGACTATTACAAACAGGGACTTATCCCACGCCGTATCACCTTGATAAAATGTATCCAGAAAGAGAGGTCAAGAAAGATTGTCATGCGTGTAATGGCATCATTGGGATCAGACACATGCTCGCGGGATGCCCTGCGACTCTCACCAACCCCGAAGAACAATGACTCCATTGGAAGAAGATGCTACAGAGTTCATCTTTTCAAGACCAGCTACGGGCTGTCCAGAGGGCCCACGATGTCGCTGAAGGGCTGGGCCTAACGGTGCCATCGTGGGAGCGGCCCGCCTCGACTTGAAATAGCCGAGCCTCAGGACTTTTGTCAATAAAAAGTTTTTACACCCACACACACGTCCGGAAACCGAAACAAGTGAGAAGCCTTCGTCTTATCGCCAACAAGGTGCGATAGAGCTTTTGTGGTCTCCAAAAAAGGAAACGCAAAAACGGCAGCATCGTTTGTGTATATACCACGACCTCCTCTATAAACTTCCGACCTGCTCATGCCGACGCTCCCCCTGACGCCAGATTTGCTTTTGCTTGTCTTGTTTTTTTTTTTTTCGCCAAACTGCCGCCGCATGCAGTGGCGCCACCACTTACCCCTATCCACGGTGTAAGATATATACTCTTTAGGTGAGGACACTCGCCAGACTCGATCACGGTGTAAGAATAAGGACAGGTGCTGACACTCTCCCCCCAACGCGCGCGAAAGCGCCGCTCGCTCGCGTCCAGATTATGTTCGGCTTTGTTGCAGCTGGTTCGGCGCCGTCGTAGAGGGCGCTGCGGTATGCGGTCCCAGCCTCGGCGGCAAGGTGCGTGCTGCCGGTGCTTCGTCTTCCTGCTTGCATGTGCGGTTGCGCTGTTTTGAAGGCACGATTTTTGTTCGCGTTCGTTTCATGAGCTTGTGCTTGGGTATTGTCGCCACGGGCCCTCGACGAAGGTGGCAGCGGCCTTCTGAGGGGCGTTTGAAATGGCTAGAAAGTGCTTCGTTCCAAACTGCAATTCTGGATACCTGACTTGTGCGGAGCGTGTGCCTTTATTCAAAGCGCCGTCCGACAGCGGTCGTACGGGCAGACCGAACTCTGAGGGCAGACCGAACTCTAACGCCTACCGACCATGTCTGCACCAGCCATTTTTCAGAGGATACGATATCGATGGCATATTGTCACGACCTCGAAAGCTCGAGAGACAAACGAAACGCACTTGTCGGCAGAGGCAGTAACAAGAACGGATGGTTTTAAAATAGCGCGCGCTAGTCACTGCTTCTTCTTCTTCTTGCTATGTTTTTCATAAGTGCCGATGTGTCTTATGCCGTCGTCATCGCCGCGCTAGACACGTGGCAATATTACGCGGAGCGCTCGATAGAACGATTCCCACCTTATTTCCAAACTGTCCGAAGAACCTCACACCGTCAAATAAACCTCGAAAGCCGCTGCGGAAGAGAGAACCTCCTGTGTGCCGCAGTAGTTTGTGCAAAATTTGCTGCATGTAAAAGATATATACTGGGTGGTTTACTATCATGCACCAAGATTGGAAAATATGTAAATGTCACGTAGCTGGACAGAACCAAGGTAATGTTGTCTGCCGTCGCTTGGAGATACTCAGATTATTTTTTTATTCCGCTTAATTACATAATTATTTTCATAATTGATTAATCAACTCTTTTAATGCTATAATTGAATAAAAAGTATGAAAAAGAGAATTTACAACAGCGTGGAAAACTCCCAATACAACTTTCTGTTGCTCAATACGTGATACATAAAAGTGTTTTCCGAGCGTGAACGAAACCCGCGAATACAGCAATATTGCCGCGCGACTGGCCGCTCGAGGCACTGTGCGTGTATTCGTGAGCTTCTTTCATGCTCGGAAAAACACTTCTACGTAGCGCGTATTGAGTAATACAAATACAAAGCTCTATCGGGAGTCTTTGATGTTGCTCTACAATTTTCTCATTTACACTTTTAATCTAAATATAATAATTGAGAAGTTGATCAATAAATACGACTAATTATCTAATTAGGCGAAATGTAAAAATAACTGAGTATCTCCAAGGGACGGCAACATTACTATGGTTCTGTCCAGCTATGTGACATGTGCATATTTTGAAATATTTGTGCACCCTGTAAAATACTGCTGTTTTCTGTGCAGATGTCTGCCTGATTTTCAAATTTGTTCCATCCTGACTACTGAATTTTTTTTTACAATGCGCGTGCGGTGTATATTACACGCTTGCATGTTTTTATACATTTTTCCATTGTGGGAGTGTATGAGACCGCAAGCTTCTGGGATGGTTATCACCTATTAAAATTATCGAGCTGCTTCATGCACAAGTTTTTTCGTATTGTGTCTATGAAAAAAAAAAAGGTCTACGGGATTATTGTGTGGTGGGTGTAAGCGTATTTGTGGACAGGCGTGTATTGTCAAACACGCTTACATTGGCACATTCTCATATGCAACTTAATAAAAAAGAAAGTTACCTCTTCTTTTTTAGATACTGCAAGAGTCACTCAGTCCTCAATGGACGAAAGTCCAATGAATAATATACACGGTCTATGTTAAGTGGAATTGGAATAAAAAAGGCATTTGCTCAGGTTTTCATCAGTAAACTGTGGTAGTGATGCTCTAATTCAAGATAGACGCCTGCCTTCGTCCCGCCTACTAAATTCCCATTTGAAAGAGTCTTTACATAGCTGATGTGCATTCTCATCTTAAGTTCTAGCCATGAACAGCCACTTTGCTCTAGTGCATTGCATATCGGAAGTTTGCGCCGTTTCATTTCTTAATTTATATCGCGGCCACATTGAATTCGCGCAACGATGATTGAACGGTTTTCTGAGTGTGAATGCAAGCAGCGATAAGCATGAAATACATTTTCTGGTGCAGTCACTATTTTCTTCTGATGAAGGGGTAGCACGTGGGCTAACACTTTCATTTTTTTATGCTTGGATGAACGGCTAGACCGAACGAAACAAATTGCGCGCGCGAGGGTAACTTCAGTGGGCTTTGAGTGCTGCCCGATTGATCCGTGTTCACGTCATCCATGCCCTGCACAAGGAACCTTCATGTTAGCGAAGCCTGGTACACTTATCACTTTAATGTGAAATAACGATTTTTTTTTCGCGCTTTGAGATTTACTCACTCCACAACGAACAAAAATTTAGCGGAGGCAGATGAATGCCAAGCCGCCGGCGCCGCTAAGCTGGGACCGCTGGCCGCGGCGCCCTCTATCTGCTCGCAGCAGAGCTACTCGGTGCGCCCGCGCGCGGCCGAACATAATCTGGACGCTCGCTCGCGCGCAGTGTCAACACCTAAATATTCTTCCACCGTGGACTCGATCGACCAGATAAAGTAGCAAAGGCGCGCGCCGATCTGCCCGGTGACGGCAGCGGATACCTATCGGCAGTACGACGCAACTTCAACACAGAAAGCTTTTTATTGGTTTAATCTCCCGTTGTTATACCAACCGGCGATTCGCGGGAAATCCGAAATGATTGAGTGACGCACGAAAGTAGGTCACCGGGGAGAGGGCATGCGTGCGTTCCTAGTCGGCGCAGACTCTCGCCTGCGTTCTAACTGAAGTTGCGTCGTTCCGCCGATAGGTTATCGCTGCCGTCACCGCCCCGATAGACGCGCGCCCGTGCTACTTTATCTGGTCGATCGCGCCTAGCATGCAAGCCGAGAAGTGTCCCCACCTAAAATCTTACACCGTGCCCCTATCTAAAGCCCCTATATATAAAAAGTAGCGCCATCCACTTCCCTCTTCCTCCGTTCCACTATCGCGCTCGGCGCGACCAGCGCGATCGAGGCGCGATATCGACAGTGGCGCTGCCTGCGTCGGGCCTGCCGTGGCAGACGACAGCTAACGCGCTACCAGAGGAAATCCGAGGAAAACTTCGATCGCGCCCTGCGGAGAAGTTTTTGAGGCGCGATTTTGCTTCGTCAGTCAGTAACTGGTCTTAATAATGCCGTTTTGGAAGTAGCAACGCGACGATGCGAGACGGCGCAAATATGAAGTGTGCAGCAAGCGTTTGCGCACGCCGGATGGTACAAAAAAAGCCTTTTGCCCTCGCCTTGTCGGTTGCGGCAACTTAAGGCGCAGCAGCATGCTATCACAACGAAGTTCTTGTCCCTAACACGTTTGATCCGTTTGTGCGTATAGCATAGAGTAACATACAAGGATAAGAGAGGACACTTCCACAGCCCCCTGCGGCCGATTTTAGGGTGCCTCGATGCCCAGCGCCGCCGTCCAGGGTGGAGACAACCCCGCTGGCGCCGCCATATTGAGTCACACGAGCTGAGACTCAGCTACGCTTGCGTTCATAAATAGTGTTACTCGCGGCGCACTTCCAAGTGCTTTGCCTTGATGAGGATTTTTTTATCGGTATCGCATCTGCACATCTTTATAACCAATAGCCGTTAACTCGTCGAAGGTCCAAGACGTAAATGTATGGCGCCGGGAACATGCCCCAGGTTGCCTAATTCAATTTACATTTAACATGCATGCCGTGTGTATGTTTGAAATACGCACTATTTTTTTTTTTTGCGCTTCGATGCTTGGTATATAAGGTTTGCGACCCCCTGTGTGTGGAAGTTTTTCTTTTTCACTGTTGTATTTTGGTTTACACGTCACGCCTCCTTTACCGTAGCCAGCCACTCGCGCACGGCGGTTAGTTTCCCTTGCGTTGCGCGTGCTCTTCGCGTTCGTTGCAATTATTTGACGATATCTACGCGCAATTTAGCTTTTTTTTTGCCCACAAAACTGTGTGCTGACAGGATTAAGCTGGTGTAAAAATAACTGCGATATGAAAATAAGGTTTAGTTAGTGCTGTAGAGAAAAATGTAACTTGTCTGTGTCAATCTTGCGTAGTACACACAAGAAACCAAACGATGCACAAAATACATTTACTTAGTAATGTCTAGTACAGTCAATCATGAAACATAAAAAATTATATGTACTGTGTGGCGCCTGAAGGTTATGTTGAAAGACGAGATAAAAAAAAAATTCGCAAGGTAGGCTCGACACACAATTCGGGATAGTGAGAGTTTTTTTTTAAATTTATTCATTACATGGGGGGGGGGGGTTCAAGTGAGTACATCAATCTTATTACACACAATATAAATCGAAAACAAGAATGCAAACAAGAAAACGCAACCGCGGGTAATATTAATCAAGATATCGAGCCAGAACACATCAGCTACCGTCGAATACGTCGCATCAGCCAAACACATCGATGGCGAGTACAGAACATTTAATAAATAACGATTAGAACACTGATAACTACATTGAAAAAATAAACAACACTGCATACATATCGCGTACAAGAACCGTAAATGAAACTAAGACAGTCAAATACAGATTAGCAATGTTTCTCACTTCGAAAATATAGTCCATGATGATGTAGGGCTGTTGACTTTAACAGACGGCGCCCATCCTGTCGATTTCCCTCGTACTGGTCCTCTTCAAAGTGTTTCTAAGTACAAGTAAAACAACAAAAGTGATTATTGATATGAAAAGTTGCCTTGTAAATACAGAGAACCCATTAGAGTGCTTAAAAATAGATTTTCGCAGAAGTAATGCTGTATTACCTCGCTTCACACGTTTCGAAGAAATGCACAGGCTACAACAGACACCATGCCAGAAAGCGCCGAAACATTTTGGTCCCATGATGCCCCTTAACTCTACTACACCTGGGCATACCGTGCACAGGCATTTAAAGACCGTCACAGTACCCACTATGATCGGGAATGAGCACGAATGACCATCGGCTTACGAGCACCACGCTACAAATATATCAGCTATATAACGTAACAACCTGAGATCCACAAGATATCTGCTGAGAATAGAGAAAATCACAATGCTTCGCTTGCCACGTACGCAACAGCCGCTCTCCCCAGAAGAAGCACTGCGTTCTTTAGTCCCAAATAACCGGTAGCGAAAAAAGAAACTGAGGGGAAAAAAAAAAGAAAGAAACAAGAGACACACGATGTGTGCTTCCCGTGAAAAAGTAAAATAGGTGGTTTACATGACGATTTGTAGCTAATGTAAGGCTATTTCGCGGCGAAGCATTTTCGTCAGTTCTTAAAATAACGGTACTACTCGCATAGACTGCGCTGATCAAAACGGCAAAAGCCTATGCGACGCGCGCTCGCAAACCATAGGCTACTCAGCATCGGTGCAGTGCTTAGTTCGTGAGCGAACGTAGGTACGTGAGCGAGGATCAGAGAATACTTTCTTATTTATGAAAAACACGATGCGATAGTCCAAACTTTCTTGACACTTACCTCGCAAATGTAGGAGTTATCCGTTGCCTTCCAGTGATACCGCTTTAACTGGGCTTCCCATCTCTTCCTTCGCTCTGGGTCCCGGGAGAAGCGTAAACAACGAAGCCCTTTACGCGTCGATCCGGTGCACTTTGGAACACAACAGCCCGTCATGTCGACTCCATGCACTTGACAAGCTTGTCATTCATGCGGCTGAACACTGTCCAGCAAGTAGAAGCGTCAGCGAAGCATCGGCGCGCACTGTGTCTCCAACTAAGCACTGGCACCAAGCACTCGCAACCGCTCGCTGTGACTCAAGATGGCGTCGCAGCGAGAAAGCGGCGGCGCGGGTAGGGTGGCTAGAATTCTAGCCACCCTAGCGCGGGTGCGGTCAAAGGATGGCACCACCCTGAACGGCGGCGCTGGCATCGAGGCACCCTAGCCGATTTTGGTTCGCAGCGCACCTAGCGGGTGGGTGGAATCTACGCAAACTCAGAGATTGGGACCGCAGGAAAACTAATCTCGAAGGCTATCTTCTGGTGATTAGAAAAATTACACGGCCTCCAAGATCGCTTCCGTGCAAGTGCTCGCCCCGGAGGCTACATTTCGATTTCTTTAACGCGTTGCTTGCATGCATCGAGTAGCTTCGTGTAAGCTGTACCGCTAGAGCAGCAAGCACACGATGCCACTGTGTGTTTATGCAGACATTTTAAATAAACATGACAAGTGTTGGTAGAGACGAAACATTTTATTTTCAAGTCATATTCTCAGTAAGCACATGCACACTTCTTTTTCGCAACGTTCGATGAAAGCAAGCACAGAAAGTATTGCACTGCAAAGTGCAAGACATGCCAATACAGGGGCCATATGTTGAGAATAAATTTCACAAAAGGAATAAACAGGCGATATTGGGAAAAACCCCACAGAACAGTAAAACTGCAGAAGACAGCATTCGTATTAAAGAGGAAAACAACGCTCGTCCTTTGAAGCCTAACCTTTGTTATTAAGTGGTAGTTTCGGGCTGCATAGCAAACAAGGAATGAAGGCTGCTCACTGCAGTTGTCAGCCAACCACGCTCTCTCCCTGTCCTGCCGTTGTTACTGCACCTCGCAACACAGCAGTAATTCCCGTAGTACTTGACTATATGGTCGGCATGACCTGAAAAAAAGTATTGGTTATGTCTTCTCTCCCGCCTGCGCACAAATTTTCACCTACGCACTTCAGATCGTCCTTTCGCGAAAAGCGTCACGTGCAATTGTGGCAGCTAAAAAAAAAAAGAAACCTTCGGTGTCATGCATGCGCTACTGAGGCAGAATACGTCGTAGCCACAGCTTACAAAAAATCTTCTCAATTCGCAAGTTCTCTCTAATTGCGCTCGTAACAAAGGCTTCAAGCAATCTGCGCACGCCGCGATTAACGGTCCTAAGCATAACTGCATTATTTCACACAATTGCACACACGTGCATTGAATTCGGACTACGTACACCAGCGTGTGCCGACTCACTTTCTCGCGCCTAGAAACGATTTTCTCGCAAACGTGCTGCGCAGCATTCCAAATTGCTGTTACTTATATACATAATGTGAAGCAATCCAAGAACATCATGCGGGAAGTGAAGAACACAAAAAGCTCTCTGCGCCGAACAGCACAATACGACAAATGTCAACTTACGGCTGAAGTGACAAATACATAAGCAATTTGCAAAGTAATGAAGGGAAAAAAGAACGTAATGAAGGCCGCCTTACCAAGCAGCAGCCAAGCAGACAGACGTTCTGGCAGACGAACCCAGCAAAGACCACGCAGACGTTATCGCACATCTTTTGTAGCGTCGCCTTGCCTGATCACACCATGGCCGATATTTTTTGTAGCGATGCGTTATTCTTTATACTACTCTTATCATCCCCCGCTCACGGCCGGCTGATCCCGTTGATAACGTCTACGTCTACAGCCACATAGACAAGTAGACGTATAGTGCGCTATAAAAAAGTTACTACAGTAGATAACTAGTACGCGCGTTCCCTTGGAGACAGGGAGTGTTGTATTGCCCTCTAGCGGGCGGCATGAAGCTGCGTAGCTCGGCCGCTTTTAGGCTGGAATGTCCACTCTTGTAATCCGTATGTTACTCAATGCGTACAGCACTTTCGTCGCACAGCCCGAGAATGGCAGTCGGAGCGCACTGGAAAGAAAAAAAAAAAATATACAAAAGCGCAACGCGGGCTTCCACGTGACATGGACTGGCCAATGGGGGAGCGGAGGAGGCTGGGGCGACAGGAGGCGGCGAGGAGG
This sequence comes from Dermacentor silvarum, assembly GCF_013339745.2. Lineage (NCBI taxonomy): Eukaryota > Metazoa > Arthropoda > Arachnida > Ixodida > Ixodidae > Dermacentor > Dermacentor silvarum. Next base: position 114,089,693 of record NC_051154.1, read on the forward strand.
AAACGCCGGCGTGGGCGCGGTGACGGCAAGATCTAAGAATGGCATCGCACTCAGTGCTGTGGCCGCATGTGCTCCGCGCGTCGTCTGCTTCTTCGGTTGGTGTGGTAGGCGCTTGCCTTTGTGACATTCGGAGTTGATCGTGTGTCACTTAGCGACTGCACAGTCAACAACAGCATTAGGGTACGGTAGCAGTAACACTGTTTCCCGGAAATGGTGTACTGTTGCGTCCCTATCTGCAAGTCGAGCCGGCGGCGGTCAAGAATCGCGACTGGGAGAGTTTCCCTGTGACATCTAAAAATTAGTGGGAAAAAAAGGATCACGGTATAATGTGGCGGACAGACAGCCAAAATGCATGCCCTTTTCAATATGGAATTCCGATGAAAAGAAAAAGTTTCTCTGCGCAAGGTTTTCATGGGTAGAGTATCAACATTAGTCGTACTAAATCATTTAAGCTTGGCTGTTCCTACACAACATTCCCATGGATCAGTTTAGTGCTCGCAAGAGCTGCTGAATTGAGTTCAGTTTCTCTCCTCCCGCTTTTATCTGAAGCATGTTGTTAAGACGATGCAGCAGAAGCAATGATGAAAGCGCGGGAGCAGTGCCGACGCGATATACGCGGCAATGCCAGCGAAGCTCGAGCGGTGGCCGTAGCCGCGAGAACTAACGGTGTTAGGGATCATTTTGAAAATATTGCAGGCGCGAATAGTCGCTGTAGCAACGTAGTGGTACGCCGACAGTTGTGTTGCACACTTTCGTCCTTAGAGGGTCGCTATTACTATAGGCCCCGCCGCGTAAAGCACGATCGTTCCTTCCACTCGCTTTTATTTTCCAGTGTGGACAGGTCGCATGATAAAGGTAATCTTGAAACTCGAGCTTACGCAGCGGGAATTAATAGGACATAAAGGTAAACGACTTAGGCGGATGACCATGTACGTCGTTTATATATATGTTCCGTTTATTCGCGCTGCAGAAAATCGGGTTTTTATATGAATGTACCAACAAGTCTATGCACGAATTACCCCGTGGGCTAGTTGTATCAACTAGCCCATGGACGTTGGCAGCAGTAAACGATCGGCGGCGCTGCACGAAATGAAGCAAAGAGCCCTTGGATTGCATATAAGGATTGCATTCTCCATGCCATGCGCTGTATATTATTTTTGTTTGTTTGTTGTTGGTACCTATGCGTTCCCGCCGCAAAATCGCTCGTGCAACTGGGTCAGGTAGTCAACATTATTTCGGAGCCCTCTACTACGGTGCTTCTCATGGCCAGATAGTTGCTTTGAGACGTTAAACTCCGTGAATCCGTCAATCTACGCGTTAGAAACACGAAAAACAAACAGAATAACGTGCACAGCAGTGCGCCAGGACCGCCGTGCGCTCAACGTGCGCTACGTCGCATCGTCTGCTGTTGATGATGATGATGATGATTTATTGGCATCCCCTTTGAAACGGGGTGGCGACAAATAATCACCTAGCCTGCTTGATTTAATCAGGTATACTACACATGTTCTTTATCTCGCATTTTTGTATACCTTTTTCAAAAATTTAGCTTGTACCGCTGCCTATGATTTTAAGAGATCAGGTCGTATCCATCTTTTCCCTGCTTTTTTTCCACCAGTACTCTAATCGTCTCTTGCTGATCTCTACGGCTGATCTGTTTATGTTTCCTTCCACTTTAAACCCAAGCGCTTCTGGGAGTTGCACGTTACCTACGGTTCTCGCTGGGTGGATCCCGTCGCATTCCATTAGGATGTGCTGAGTGGTCTCTGGATCTTTACTGCAGCATACACATGTCTCATCTAGTTCCGAATATTTGTTCCGATATGTTTTCGTCCTTAGGCAACCGGCTCGAGCCTCAAATAGCAAGGCACTGCCCTTTGTGTTATCGTACAGATTTTCCCTTCTAATTTCTTTCTTCTCATTCTTGTAAATCTCCATTGTCCTTTTTGTTTCCATTCTTTGCATCCAATTCACGGTCTCTATTTCTCTCACTTTCTTTCTGATGACCCCTGGTTGTCTATTTACAGTTTCGATTATCCTGTACTTGGTTGCCAACTTCCTTGACCTCTTCCTCCATTCTGTGTCCACGCTTTTCATGTAGAGATACTTGTGCACTTTAGCCGCCCATTTATTTTCATCCATGTTCCTGAGCCTTTCTTCAAAACTAATTTTGCTTTGTGCTTCTCTGACTTCAAAAGAGGCCCAACCCATGTCTCCATGCACTGCCTCATTTGTCGTATTACCGTGTGCTCCCAAAGCCAACCGGCCTATTGATCTTTGGTTAACTTCTAAACCCGCCAATATATCCGATTTTAAGCATATAATGGCATTTGCGAATGTTAGCGCTGGCACCATTACTCCTTTCCAGGTTCCACGCACCACCTCATACTTATTGTGGCCCCACAGTGCTCTGTGTTTCATTAATGCTGCATTCCGCTTCCCCTTTATTTTCAGATTATCTTGGTGGTTGCTTGAGTAATTCTTTCCTTCGTTTATGTGTACGCCGAGGTACTTATATTGCTTCACTATGGGTATTACTTGCTGTTGAATTGACACCACGAAGTTACTCGTGTGTTCATTAAAGACCATAATCCCTGATTTCTCTGTGCTAAACTTAAGGCCTAGATTTGTCGCTGCGTTCCCACAGATATTCGCAAGTATCTGTAAATCTTTTTTATTGTCCGCTAGTAGCACAATGTCGTCTGCGTACATCAATCCAGGGACCTTCTGTTGCACCATTTGTCCATTACGCATGTAGGATAAATCAAAACCTAATTCGCTGTTTTCCAGTCGTCTTTCTATGCCCTTGACGTAAAGCGTGAACAACAATGGTGACAGAGGGCATCCTTGCTTCAATCCTTGGTGAATTCCCACCATTTCATTTCCTTTTCGGCCTTCCCATGCCACTTGTACTTGGTTGTCTCGATATATCTCCCTCAGCAGCTCCACGAAATCGTCATCTATGCCTTCGTATTGAAGAATATCCCACAACAATTCCCTGTCTACGTTGTCATAAGCTCCTTTAATATCTAGAAATGCTACCCATAAAGGTCTTTTCTGAGCTACTGAAATCTCTATGCACTGAGTTAGTACAAACATATTGTCTTCTAAGCGTCTGCCTGGCCGGAACCCATTCTGTAGTTCCCCCAATACACCGTTTTCCTCCACCCACTTCGACAGTTCTAATTTTATGGCTTGCATTGCCATTCTATATATCACCGACGTTACTGTAACTGGCCTGTACGAGCTCGTGTTATCCTTATCTCCTTTGCCTTTGTAGATGAGATTCATCTTGCTTTCACGCCATCCATCGGGAATATTCTTTATTCTAATCACTTGCTCTATGGCATTAGTCAGCAGTGCCTTGCTTTTTGGACCGAGGTTTTTGATTAGCTGTATTGGGGGTTAGTTCAGGCGGCACCTGGCGGCACTTTCGGTCTCTACGCAACAGTTTTTAGGTCCGCGCGCCGCCTTAGGGGTGGCGTCTGTGAGCAGGTCGGAATAAAATCCCTATATAAGAAAAGTACCGCCATCCTTTGATAAACGCCGCTTCTCTCTCTCTCCTGTATCTGCGATTGGACGATGATAGCGCACGCTTTTCACTTCTTTATATTTTCTTTTTTTCCGCCTCAGAGCCATGTTGAAAGTCCTCCGCGCAGCCGCAGTCGCCGGCGGCGGCGGCGGCGCGTGCCCGGCCTGATAGCTTCAACGTGGACTTTCTAGGTGCGCCCCCGTCGACTTGGCTTTCGCAAGCAAAAATTAAAGAAAAAAGCAAGCGCTTTAGGAGAGGAGGCGGCAGAGGAAAGAGTAGATGGCGGTACTTTTCTTATATAGGGACTTTAGGTCGGAAGTTTATAGAGGAGGTCGTGGTATATACGCGCCTGCCTGGGAACAGGTGTAATCGGGCCGCGGTGGGCGATAAACGATCGAGTAACAAGCGGTCACCCTTTGAGAGATTTGAAACCAGATAGCCATCAGTTTAGCGCGTGCAACAAGCGGGATCCGCCGCAGGAGAAAACCGTAACTTGCCGTCGGTGCCGCACGCGCGCGCGCCCGGATGCGCAAGCCATAACTGACGCGCCGTTGCCATTAAAAAAAAAAAAAAAAAAAACCCGGACAAACATTGGCGCAAGTAAAAAAAAAATCCACGTGTTCCCGTCGAGTGGCAGCACATGCCAAGCGAAAGAAATGATCGAAAGAGACGCGCTTTTTAAATGCACAAGCGATACCGTACATGTACGCCATTGACCATTTTGAGGGTGTTCGCGGAGGTCGTACATGTACGGTATTGACCCTCAAAGGGCTAGGGAAGACAGAGGGTTTTTGAAAGACCTCCTCTGTGCCTGGACAGTGCTCTTCCAGAGCGATCTAGCGTGCTCCTCCAGAATTATGCAGTGTACACCCAGAACGATGTAGCTGCGTGCTACGATGTGCTGCCCTCTGTATACTTCTGCCAGTACGAGTACGCCTTTGTCTTCAAATAAGTTTACCCTCCCATGTAAATAAACCCCAGTTCTATTAATCCAACCTCCCGACCTCATCAGCAGGGAAGTAACTGTCGTCAATAAAGTTCGGACGACGGCGTGGGCAAGCTTAGCCTCCGTGTGACGCGCCGGTATAATGTAGGCTAGCTATATACCTCTTTTTGAGGAGCATCGGCGACGTAGCCTAGAGAGCGACCCTCGATCAGTGTGACGCCCGACTCCGAGACCACGACACCCACAGTTATCCGATAAGTATCAGCAGAAAGGCACCTTTACACTTCAGCCGCCAGTGCCTTCTCCATCACAATTTCGCTCTTTAGCGGGGTGCTACACGCCCGTAGACTTATAGGGGAATTCTCGCTTATAGCGAAATCCCTTTCTTTTACGCTAAAAAAACGCTTAGCAAAAGGGTACCACATGGTCTCCTTCATATTGCCACATTGTGTGGCAGACCAGGGGACTGTACACGATGCTGTGAAACACATGACACTGCTTCTTTAACCTGTAAGTGACAAAACTTTAACCAAATGATGTATCTGGTGAAGTAAAAAAAATAAGAAAAAAGGTTAAAGTAATATTTTAGTATTGTCAGATCATTAGACAGTTTTAAGGTGGCGTCGCATAGCGTTCCGCTCCACTGAAACTTTACTTGTTCAACGAGGACAGCGTTTTTCTCAGCTTGTTCTGCCTTCTGCTACCGTAATGAGAGCTTTGCAAGCGCGCACTTTGCGTCCCCGCCGTGCAGCTATGCGCAAGATGCTGGAATATACGCTCATCTGAACGCACAATAAACGTCGAGCTAAAAAGTATACTCTGGTTCCAAACATTAACAAAACTAGAACAACGTGAATCATGCTGCCAGGTGTAAGCCGAGTGTCAACGAAACCTCGGAGTTACGAAGCTTCCAAAGGTCATTATAAAGCAACGGTGGCGGTCATAATTGTGGTTTGAGAGCATCGCCGAGTAAACGTTATCTGCTAGGCAAATTGAGTCAACGTTCATGAAATTGTTTTTCCTAGCATAAAGTTATTAATAATACACCATTGTGTTTCGCCAAGCTTTCGTTGTTGAGCTGCGCGCGAGACTCCTGTAAGCCCATAATAGAGTTCGGTTATCTTCCTTTCCATAAGAGACCCTTACCAAAAAGAATATTTCCTTTATCTATAGTGTCCCCCCGCGTGAACGTCTTTCTTGTATAGAGGCCACCTAATCCAAATACCTTTGGAGTGCTCGTCCGTCAGTGGCATAAATAATTCTTAGTTCTATATATAGGCATTAAAATAGGTTTAGCCGGAGTTACGTTTGTTTCTAACCGCCGGGCGGTAGCAGGGGCCAATCTGAATGCAGAAAACTATACGTAAAAAAAAAAACAAGGCTAGTATCTGCACATTAAGTTTTTTTTTTTACTATATCGAGTCAGGGGCAATAATTTCGAATGCCCAACAGGACACCTGCCGTAGATGACAATGACAGTTAGGGTGATAACTTTCAGTCTAGGTGCGCAGAACAATGAGCGATTAATGACTTGCAAGCGTACGTTGTTGAACAAAGAAAAATCACGAAAGCACCAACCGTTCCTCTGTTATCTATTTAATATACATCCCCGCAGCTGCGCGCTGGAAGCCACACCTAGATACGTGAGGAATCCGAGCTTATTTTCTGCGGAAAACAGGCGGTTATTACAGGTCGTTAGCACAATATTACTGATCTGTCCTTTGTATCCACTCGATATGTGATTGAACACAAACTTCGGGAAGTTTCTTATCTACATTACAGGACGACAAGCCGACCTTGCAGGAAAGTATCACACCATTCCATTGTTTCAGCTCTCTATCGCCGTCATTGTCCTTCAGATATCGCTAATGTGAGGAGGAAGCAAGGATACCGGCGGTTATTTGCTGCAATAGCGCAAATATTACCCGCATGTTCCAGCTGATCGGACATACAACTCTAGAGTTAGTTGCTGAGTATTGTGGCTTACTGGTGTCCACCTAGGTGGACCAGGGGAGGCTCTTGTTATGAGGAGGCCAGCAGGCGGTGCTTTGCTGCCGCTGTTGCTGCTGGCTTACGGCCTTGGGGAGGATCCAGTTCAAGGTGAGAAAATGTATTCGCCACCTTTTTGATCCACTGCACTCATATCTTGGGAATAAGAAGAACCATTTATTAAGGCACCTTGCAGTGTTGATTCAAACTGTTATGTCGCCAAGCTCAACACTACTAATGGCAGGCAGCAAGTTAATGAAAGTTCTTTGAATGGGACTGCGACGCACACATTCCCAGAGCAAGTCTTAGAAAAAAACCAAAACAAACAAAGATCATGCGACAAAGACTACGGAGAAATGCATACGGAGACAACAGTTTTCAAAGGTACCGCAGGCCGGGGTGTGGCACAACTAAGCGTGGGAAATCGTTTACTGCATAAACCGCAATGACATACAAAAGAGTTACAAAATATGGATAAACAGAACAGGTACTTTATCAATAAAATACAGTGCATTAGCGTTGCCACTACCAATGCAAAAAAAAAAACGAAAAAAAAAACGAAAAAAAAAAAACGAATGGAAGCCAGCAGTAAGCAGTTGCATCATGATTTAGAAATGGGTATTTTCAATAAAGAAGGAAGCGTAATTAAGAAGCATTTCAACAATTCAATAATTCCTGTACAAGCTTGAGCTACTAGATTGAAAGGCGCGCAAGAGGTTAAAAAAATGACCATCAAATTTTAAGAAAATAAACGAGTTCGTTGAAGAGTGGTCATCAATCCTTTAAAAAAGTTAGAGCTATAGGAAGCACTTAAATGAAAGTACAGATTTTTAAAGCTTTACCTGGCAAGATATGAGAAATTTCTGTGCGAATAATTTTTTATTGCTTTCACTTTGCTTAATTTACACGAACAGCAAACTGAGCCTGAAACCATTTGAAAGCGCAATAAGTCGTGGCTTCCGTCTAAAAGCCGAAACGTTCTTTTAGCCCTGTTAACCTAAGGTTGCCACCTTTGGCAAAAAAAGAAAGAAAGGAAGAAAAATATCGAGAGGGCGGTGGCAGTTCTTAACTTGAATCTCCAAAATGTCAAATTTTCTGTCTTTTGTCGCTAAGTGGTAACAACAGCAATGACGACGACGTTAACAACAAGATGTCCATGACTTAAAATTTTGACAATAATAATTCTAAAATGTTGAAGCGCTACGTAGACAGAGGTGAGGGAGATGGACAAACCAAAGCCATGTTTGCCCCTCTCTCTCATCCGTTTATTTTAAAAGCCCATACACCCTTAAAATCCAATTTCTCGTCGAAAGGCCGGAAATTTTACAATAATGGGTGCTGTGGCGAAGCAGGAACTAAGTGCATGGCAATGTGTATCAGCTCTGCCATATGCACTTAGGGTGCCGTATTTCGTGTTCAGTGAAGAGAAAGTGGCAAAGTCAATGGGGTTCATAACTAGGCGAAATGCTGAGATATCGAGTACTCTTGTGCTTATCGCCTTTTTTTCTTGTGCATGCTGACAGCGAAAGCAGAATGTAACATTGTCTTTGAACTCGGCGTATCAGTTCGCTGACAGCTGCTTCAACTAGAGGGCTGAAAACGGAAAAAGTGTAAAATGTCTTTGTATTGGGCTGTCTTACCCATTTTACGCTCATTCTAGCTCTGTTTTCATTTCAAATGGGCACCTTAATAACTCCCATGGCAATATTTAGTAAAAATGGAAAAAGAAAAGAGAAAAAAAAAACTATCGGTACGTGTGAGTGCTTATAGTGTCATACACAGTGAATAGCTGCATTACTGCCCCATAGTAACAATGCCCAAGCGGTCAAGAAACAATGCTCAGCTTGTGACATTTCGTTCGATGCAGAACATGACCATTGCAAGGCCAATTATCACGCAAAATTCGAATTTCAGGAAACAACATTTCATACCAATGACAGCATGTGCAGTGCTGTCATTCCTCCAAATATGCGCGCACGCAAGTGGCCTCCCTCTTTCTTTATTATAATTTCACTTACAAATGACTCGCAGTCCATCGGCAGACGCGGGCATTGCAGACTCGTCTGCATTTGGGTAATGAATTTGCAGAGTAACTGGAAAGAAATGCAAGTGTTCGGTTTATTTTGTGTCCAGAAGTGTGCAGTGTTGGTAATATTGTTTGGCACAAAATAGGAGGACGTAATTGCGCTCTGCTTAGACTTCTCGTAGGTTACTTCGCACGAGTTAATGCGTGACAAGTGCTGCGAGCTGGGCAGGCTGATAAAATTGCATGGTGACTAATAGACAGCGCATACTGATAAAAACTTAGTCTACGTCTTTATTGCGCGCTGTTTATCTGTCACCATATAGATAATGCATTCTAACAGCAGGCGCACAAAATATGTGCGCATGCTTACTCAAACAGAGCTTGCGCAAAAGTAATGAGTGCTTGCAGGATAGTGGATAACCGGGCCAGTTGGTATATCTTTAGATTCATGGTTGTTTGGAAGCGGAAACAACCAATAATAATGAATCCTTATCTGGCATACCATTTCTTCCAAATAATTGTCTATATGATGGCGCTAATTCCTATCTCTGCTGTCTTCTCTTACAAAATGAGCCGACAGATAAGAAAGCTGCCTCTGCGTGCTCGTTCGAATAAAAAAGAACTGGGTCTGTATTCACAAAAACGTTCTTACGCTAGAAGTGTTCGTAAAAGCAGACGCCGGCCAATCATGATGCTGGATTAGTGAAGGCAGCCAGAAACAGCACTTACGAACGAAAAGTTTCGTGAATTGGGCCCTAGTACCTTTTCAATTTCTTTGCGAATGAATTGATAGCATCCGCATTCGCTACGTCATAAAGGTACCGTACTGGGGCGGGTCATCATGCTTACCTATTATTTGTCTTTACTTATCCGCGGCAGTGTTGACTTCAGAACGTCAGACTTCTTGATACCACCTTTTGTCACTTCGCAGCGATTAACCTTTTTGATAACGTTAATTTTCTGTGGCGGTGTAAGCGCTTTCCACTCGCAGTTGGGCAATTGTCTTCATGACTGTATTTTCTGCGTGCTTGTCATTGTGTGTTTTAATGCTTGTTGGGCAGATACATTATCAGGGCCTGAAACAACCTTTGCAAGCGTTTCTACTGCCATTCTACCAAAGTTCCCCGAAAGAAACATTCTGTTTACCTGAAGTGTAATTGAGGTGTCATTCAGACCATGTGTAGCAACCACGTTTGGCACCCTCGTTCTGCTTATCTCGGAGATCTTGCTAAACAAAACTTGTTTAAATGCAGTCCAATTTGTGTTCACCAGTGTAAATAACAGCGTTTTCGTGGGAATAACATTATTCGTCATAAATAAGAAGACGAACACTGCCATTTACGTATCACCGAAAGGGTGCCCCCGCTCTTTGAACTTGAACCATGTGACATTCAATGCCTGGTGATCGACCGCCCAATAATGAATTGTGGCAACTGCGTTAAGACAAAATTTTAAATGGCACACACTAGGCCATAGAGTTTCATACAATTACCATAGGGAACTGTGGCGCTAGTGTCTACGGGAGCAGCACGCCGGGCGGTTCCGCCAGCATGGGAATAGTAGATACATGGATTTGCCTAAACTTCATCCTTTTGGCTTTAAATGGTTTCGCGACTTTGCAAAGTGATCATTTCTTAGAAGGTACAGCGTTACAAATAATTGAGCAGATGTTATTAAAATGTCCGACGGCAGAATTCGAACTCAGTACCTCTTGCACAGAGGCCCGATATTGAAACCATTACGCAATGGGCGCATGGTCAAGTGCAACCACTGCAATTAGTAGCGATTATGCGTGCTTGCAGAGTCTTACGACCTCCCGCATTAAACAAGCATTAATTGCTTTGAAATTTAGTCCAATTTCGGCCCAGATACAGCGTAATAGACGAAGTGACAAGAACGTCTGAAGCCCCAAGCACGAAGAACAGACAGACCCATGTACTACCCATCATTCCCATGATGGCTGAACGACCGCAGTGCCAGAGTTCTATGCACCAGGCTAAATGCGCTGTTGGTTCATACTCGGCACGCTTGCGAGCACTGCAACCGCGGCGCGCAAGTGGGCATATATCACGTGCTTTTTTGCATATTTCGCGCTCTTTCTTTGGGACGCAGAAAAACAATGATTACACAACAGTCAGAAGGTTCAAAACTACCGAATGAAAATGTTTCCTAATCGCTCTACAACTTTCTCATTGAAAGTTTTGCCCTGAAGCTAATATTTGCGAAGTTGGTTGATTAATCTTGTCTAATTATGCAATTAAGCAGAATACAAAAAAAACATTGCGCCAGAACCCATCTCACGATGACTGTCGACAGTAATGCGTTAGCATTGAATCAATATAGCGACGCAACGTATTGCCACTGTAGAAATGAGGTATGTGTGAGGCGTGTAATGCAGCAGCGGGACTCGTGGGGCCGTATTCTGAAACGTCCCACTTCAGCGATAGTTCGCCTAGGCGACAATTTCGCTTTTAGGCGCGCGCTGATTGGCTGGTTGAGCAAAATTGAATGACGTCGGGCTCAACCAGCCAATCAGCTCATCCAATTTTGCTAAAACAGCCAATCAGCGCTCGCCGTTGGCGAAATTGTCGCCTAGGCGAACTATCGCCGGAGTGGAACGTTTCAGAACACGGCCCCTAGTTCACGCTTGTCTAAGAACACTCGGCGAACACTCAGCGAAGACTACCCGTGGCCTCCGAAATGCATGGCGCGCCGGTGTGTGTGAACGATGAGCAACGCGCCATGCGGCAACCGGGCTCCTCTCTCGCGCTTCTTTCTAGACGTGCTGTGCCATCTAGTGGCTCTGCCGCGAAGTCTGGCCGTGGCCTCCGAGACAAGAAGCGTGGCGTGCAGGTGCCTGCGACCGTTACGAATTGTTTCCTCGCTTGCCGCACACGCAGTGGCACATACTCAGTGGCCCAAGTTGGCGAGATGTTTATTGAAGAGTGGCACATACGCAGTTAATTCATGGTGCAACTCGCTAAAACGTTCGCATGAAAGGCATTCACCGAAGAGCGGCACGTACCCGGTGCATTTGTGGCGCAACCTGCTAACGCATCGAGTTGATTTCCTTGAGGAACCCTTGTGACGTGGGCTCGATTCCGCTCAGCATCGGAGAAATTTAAGGGATCGTTTTCGTCATTGTAGAGCGGCCCATTCCGAGTGGCGCAAACCTCGTTACCCGAGTTGGCGTCAGAAACGTTCATTGAAGAGCAGCGCACAACTTTTGTCACCTACCCAGTGACCCAAGTTGTCATCAAAGTGGTTTATTGGAGACTAGAAAAGACAGAGTGACACATACCCAAGTCGGCGTCAAATAGTTTTTTAGAACAGCGGTACCTGCTCAGTGCCGCGTCTACAGTGACCCATATAACGGCGTGAAAGCAGTTCATTGAATTCTTCTTCTTCTTTCTGGGGTTTTACGAGCCAAAACCAGTTCTGATTATGAGGCACGCCGTAGTGGAGGGCTCCGGATTAATTTTGACCACCTGGGGTTGTTTAACGTGCACTACAACGCAAGCACATGGGCGTTTTTGCATTTCGCCTCCATAGAAATGCGGCCGCCCCGGCCGGCGGGATTCGATCCCGCGATCTCGTGCACAGCAGCGCAACGCCTTGGCTCACTGAGCCACCGCGGCGGGTAGTTCATTGAATAGCGGCCCGTATGGACACATTGCCACATACTCAGTGACCCAAGTTGGTCTGATGGCTGGTTTCGGGCCCTATTAGCTTAGCACAGCAGCCCGATGCGCTACCCATTCCACCACTGACTTCCCAGTGACCCAGGTAGGCGGGAAAACGGTTAGATACAAACATACATACATAGACAGATAGATAGCCCCCGTGAAGTACCCAAAGAAAGAATTAAAATTATGTGAGTGCTCCATACAATGGCCAACAGCCTACATTTGAGTCCGCCCTCCTAGAGTGCGTTGGCATAATTTTAAACCTTGGCTAAAGTTAGCTTTGACACCCTGTATATGAAAGTACAGGACAGATGGCCATTGATGTGTCTATCGCAGCGCAAAATCGCAGCTGTTTTTCTCGCAAGTCTTTAGCTTGCCCCACTTTCCTCTCTCTCGCCTGCAATCCAATAAGGCAAACGTTATTAAACGGTCGTGTTTTTTTTTTTTTTTTGCTTCGACCCACCACAGTAGCTCAGTGGCTGTGGCGTCGCGCTGCTGAACACGAGTCGCGGGTGCGATGTCG